>NC_084565.2:41235000-41270000 GCF_033978685.3 Nerophis lumbriciformis
AGCAACCGCCAAGGTAAGCACCCGCCCCCATAGAAGAGGAAGCGCTTCTTCTTCTACTGTAAGCAACCACCCGCCCCCATAGAAGAAGAAGCCCCGGGATATTGCGTTTCATTTCATTTGTGTGTTTACATCTGTAAAGACCACAAAATGGCTCCTACTAAGCGACACGCGTATAACGCAGAATTTAAACTTAAGGCAATATTTAACCAAAGAACTCCAACCGCTGGATATTGGTGTCAACAGGGCATTTAAAGCACGACTGCGAACGGCGTGGGAACAATGGATGACCGAAGGCGAACACACCTTCACTAAGACAGGGAGACAGCGCCGGACGACATACGCCAACATCTGCCAGTGGATCGTAAATGCCTGGGCGGATATTTCGGTCACAACTGTGGTCCGAGCTTTCCGGAAGGCAGGATTCACAGAACTGCGACGAGACGGAGCCGGCCATTTTGGATCCCGTATTCGCCCAACTTTTTAATTCGGACACCGAAGGAGAAGAATTCGAGGGATTTATGAATGAAGAATAACTTCAGAAAGTGAGCGTTATGTTTATTTTGTGTGTTGTGACATTAACGTTCGAGCAACATTAAGTTATTGATGCTTATTGATTGCACATTTGCACATTACCGTACATTTTGGGAGTGAACAGAGTTGTTAGAACGCTGGTTTTTAATATATTATTAAAGTTTGACTGACCTATCTGACTGTTTTTTTGACATTCCCTTTAGCGCAGTTAGATGCGGCTTATAACACGGGGCGGCTTATAGGTGGACAAAGTTTTGAAATATGCCGTTCATTGAAGGCGCGGCTTATAACCCAGGGCGGCTTATGGTGCGGAAAATACGGTATATAATGTATTACATGTACCGTATTTTTCGGACTATAAGTCGCAGTTTTTTTCATAGTTTCATAACGACTTATACTCAGGAGCGACTTATGTGTGAAATGATTAACACATTATAATATTATTGATCTCATTCACGTAAGAGACTAGACGTATAAGATTTCATGGGATTTAGCGATTAGGAGTGACAGATTGTTTGGTAAACGTATAGCATGTTCTATATGTTATAGTTATTTGAATGACTCTTACCATAATATGTTACGTTAACATACCAGTTGGTTATTTATGCCTCATATAACATACACTTATTCAGCCTGTTGTTCACTATTCTTTATTTATTTCAAATTGCCTTTCAAATGTCTATTCTTGCTGTTGGCTTTTATCAAATACATTTTCCCCAAAAATGTGACTTATACTCCAGTGCGACTTATATATGTTTTTTTCCTTCTTTATTATGCATTTTCAGCCGGTGCGACTTATACTCCGGTGCGACTTATACTCCGAAAAAGTTCAATCCCGGGCTCGGGATCTTTCTGTGTGGAGTTTGCATGTTCTCCCCGTGACTGCGTGGGTTCCCTCCGGGTACTCCGGCTTCCTCCCACCTCCAAAGACATGCACCTGGGGATAGGCCCCTCCCACCTCCAAAGACATGCACCTGGGGATAGGCCCCTCCCACCTCCAAGGACATGCACCTGGGGATAGGTTGATTGGCAACACTAAATGGGCCCTAGTGTGTGAATGTGAGTGTGAATGTTGTCTGTCTATCTGTGTTGGCCCTGTGATGAGATGGTGACTTGTCCAGGGTGTACCCCGCCTTCTGCCTGGATGCAGCTGAGATAGGCTCCAGCAGCCCACCGTGACCCCGAAAGGGCCAAGCGGTAGAAAATGGATGGATGGATGGATATATATACCGTATTTTTCGGAGTATAAGTCGCACCTGCCAAAAATGCATAATAAAAAAAGGAAAAAAACATATATAAGTCGCACTGGAGCCCGGATAAAATATGAAAAAAACTGCGACTTATAGTCCGAAAAATACGGTATATACATATGTATGTATGTATGTATATATTGTCGGAGGCAGATATTTACATATATCCGAATTTTAGTGTTACTTATTTTCTTTCATAGTCATACGTGTTTTCCATTTATTCTCTTTCTGTTTCTCTGCAAGTAAACTGTGTGTGTTAACCTTGAATTCTTTGGAATGTGTTTTGACTAGCATGTGTTTTGACTAGAGAGAGGAGAGAGGAGAGAGGGTTTTGGGGTCGGGAAGACAGACCATTTTGGCGGCGCGATAGAATGTTCTATGCTGGACTGGTCTCAAATGTATATCTGCAAAGCTTTGCCAATATATTACAAAATACCTATTCTGTCTCTGGTGGTTTTTCAACTCAGCTTTAAGTGTCGTAAAGAGCTTGGGAGCGACTTGTGACTTGAATTCCCTGGGAGGAACAACTGGTCCAAAACGCAACAATTTGGGGGCTCGTCCGGGCGACACGCTGAGAATTGGACACCTCTTGCTTTCCTCTGGACAGACTCACTAGTGGCCAAACATAAACAAGGTAAGCAGAGCCTTTTTCTAAAATCTGCTTTAGGAGTCTGTCTTGAAGTATGTAAGTCAAACACTGTTTGTACCCCAGACACAGAGTGGACATTTTGATGGATTGATTGCATTTTTGCCTTGTCCGCCATTACATAAAAAGTTGTAAATAAGTGGTCAACTCGTGTCATTGTCATCCGAATTTTAGTGTTACTTATTTTCTTTCATAGTCATATTTGAAAACAGCTCGTGTTTTCCATTTATTCTCTTTCTGTTTCTCTGCAAGTAAACTGTGTGTGTTAACCTTGAATTCTTTGGAATGTGTTTTGACTAGCATGTGTTTTGACTAGAGAGAGGAGAGAGGAGAGAGGGTTTTGGGGTCGGGAAGACAGACCATTTTGGCGGCGCGATAGAATGTTCTATGCTGGACTGGTCTCAAATGTATATCTGCAAAGCTTTGCCAATATATTACAAAATACCTATTCTGTCTCTGGTGGTTTTTCAACTCAGCTTTAAGTGTCGTAAAGAGCTTGGGAGCGACTTGTGACTTGAATTCCCTGGGAGTAACAACTGGTCCAAAACGCAACAATTTGGGGGCTCGTCCGGGCGACACGCTGAGAATTGGACACCTCTTGCTTTCCTCTGGACAGACTCACTAGTGGCCAAACATAAACAAGGTAAGCAGAGCCTTTTTCTAAAATCTGCTTTAGGAGTCTGTCTTGAAGTATGTAAGTCAAACACTGTTTGTACCCCAGACACAGAGTGGACATTTTGATGGATTGATTGCATTTTTGCCTTGTCTGCCATTACATAAAAAGTTGTAAATAAGTGGTCAACTCGTGTCATTGTCATCCGAATTTTAGTGTTACTTATTTTCTTTCATAGTCATATTTGAAAACAGCTCGTGTTTTCCATTTATTCTCTTTCTGTTTCTCTGCAAGTAAACTATGTGTGTTAACCTTGAATTCTTTGGAATGTGTTTTGACTAGCATGTGTTTTGACTAGAGAGAGGAGAGAGGAGAGAGGGTTTTGGGGTCGGGAAGACAGACCATTTTGGCGGCGCGATAGAATGTTCTATGCTGGACTGGTCTCAAATGTATATCTGCAAAGCTTTGCCAATATATTACAAAATACCTATTCTGTCTCTGGTGGTTTTTCAACTCAGCTTTAAGTGTCGTAAAGAGCTTGGGAGCGACTTGTGACTTGAATTCCCTGGGAGGAACAACTGGTCCAAAACGCAACAATATATACATATATATATATATATTTATATATATATATATATATATATATATATATATAGTGAGTAGATATGTATCTTCCACGTAAGTGTTGTCTTGGCTAAAAAGTTCCTCACCATGTCAGATGCGTCATCTTAGCATTGGTCACCATCAAGCCGGCGTCTTTCGCGATTTCCAAGATGTCTGCGATCTTCAAAACGCCATCCGGCTTTAGCAGGGCGAGCGTCCTGGACGACAGGACAATATTATTCACTTCAATCCCAAACACTGACATTGTGTGACTTCCAGAGCCGCGAGAGTGTTTTTCAAAGCGTGATATAAAACAGCCTTCGAAGTGCTGACCCTGACGCTGTGCTCGTATTCTGTACACATCTAAAAATACCTGCGTGTTTGCTGAGGAGGTGAGGTACCTTTCTTTTTTGCTGCCCAGCTTGTTGGCTGTGTAGCGGTCGGCGTAGCCCACGAGGTTAAGCTGACGCGAGAAGACGTTGATGCGGTTGCCCACAAACAGGTCCTCCTTGCGCAGGTCGCCGTACTTGGTGCGCCGCAGGAATATCCTCTGGTTCTTCACGTCAAACTGTCAAAGGGAATTAAAAATGACGGATTGATAGTTCAAAAGTCCACCTAATCAGTGAGGCCAGTTTTCCCCTCAAATGTCCTGAAATACAACTTAGCAGTAAATAACATGAAATGTGCTTTCAAACATAACAAACACCATCTTTCCTCAAATGGTGTTTATTTACTTGTCATCTTTATTTGAAGCCATGTTTCTTAAAGGGTCCTATCTTGCTCATTTCAGGAGCAATGGGGCACTATAGTAAGTTTATTTTAATAAAATACTACACAAATATTATTTATTTATATGTATATGAAATATTCATGTGATTATGAAACACATTATTTACTTTTGCTGTACTGTATTTATTTGAATGTTTGTGTTTAATAATTATTAATAATTATTAATAATTATTAATAATTATTAATAATTATTAATAATTATTAATAATTATTAATAATTATCAATTATTATAATTATTAGTAATTATTAGTAATTATTAATAATTATTATTAATTAATAATTAATAATTATTAATGGTTCTTATTACGATGATGCAACACAAGATCATTTATACCAGCGGTTTTAAACCTTTTTGCCTTTAGGGGACAACTATTCCACTACAGAGGGGCCCGGGGCTCACTCAAATATTAACACTGAATTAGTAATCTTACTCTTGATTTTAATCATATTCAATAATTAGATCTAACCTACTTACAGTTTAACAGGCTAAACCAGGGGTCGGCAACCTTTACCAGTCAAAGAGCCATTTTGACCAGTTTCACAAATTATAGAAAACAATGGGAGCCGCAAATATTTTTTGAAATTTTAAATGAAATAACATGTGTGAGGGAGCAGTGTTGGGGTGGGGGCGGGGTTTGGTGGTAGCAGGGGGTGTATAATGTAGCCCGGAAGAGTCAGGGCTACATGGGATTCTGGGTGTTTGTTCTGTTGTGTTTATGTCGTGTTAAGGTGCAGATGTTCTCCCGAAATGTGTTTGTCATTCTTGTTTGGTTTTGGTTCAAAGTGTGGCGCATTATTAGTAAGAGTGTTAAAGTTGTTTTATATGGCCACCGTCAGTGTAACTTGTGTGGCTGTTGACCAAGTATGCCTTGCTGTCACGTACGTGTGCAAGCAGAAGATGTATATTGTTAACAAGTGTTGGGCTTGCATGCTGTTAATACAGATTGTAGAGGGCGCCAAATGTTGTACCATCATGGCACGCCATTATTATAGCCATAATGGTGAAAATCGGTGAATATTAATCCCGGGAGTTTTCTGCGAGAGGTACTGAAATCCGGAAGTCTCACGGGACAATTGGGGGGTTCAGCAAGTAAGCCGCTGAGCCGCATCAGAGTGATCAAAGAGCCGCATGCGGCTCCGGAGCCGCGGGTTGCCGACCCCTGGGCTAAACCTTGTCAAATGATATGAAACCATGTGTTCATGGCAAAGATTATTATCAAGGCTTAGGTCAGGCGGATTACAAAATAAGTACTAATCAAATATACTGCAAAATAAGGAAAAATAATGACTTACTATTACACAGTGCAAAAAAAAATTAAAAAAAATCTAACTAAATAAATACTAATAATATAAAATGTAAGTGCTTAACCGTGTTAGTCATAATTTTTGCACTTAAGAAACTTCTCTGACTATCTCCAGGCTTCTTCTGTTTGTTTGAGTGTCATTATACACCTCTTCCTCCTATCCAGGAGATGGCAAAAAGCCGCTGCCTGACCAGGGCTCAGAAAATCTGCAGAGACTCCTCCCAGCCCCCGCCAAGGACTGTTTTCACTGCTGGACTCTAGAAGGAGGTTCCGCAGCCTCCGTAGCAGAACCTCCAGGTTCTGTAACAGCTTCTTCCCTCAGGCCGTAAGACTCTTGAACGCATCAAAATAATCCCCTCAATTCCCCCCAAAAATGGATTAACAATATAAAGACAATATAACATACATCCATAAACGTGGATGCATATGCAAAAGTGCAATATATTTATCTGTACAGTCATATATTTATTTATATCTGCACCTTATTGCTCTTTTATCCTGCACTACCATGAGCTAATGCAACAAAATTGTGTTCTTATCCATACTTGCCAACCCTCCCGGATTTTCCGGGAGACTTCCGAAATTCAGCGCCTCTCCCGAAAACCTCCCGGGACAAATTTTCTCCCGAAAATCTCCCGAAATACAGGCGGAGCTGGAGGCCACGCCCCCTCCAGCTCCATGCGGACCTGAGTGACGTGTTGACAGCCTGTTGTACATGCACATGTGACCCACCCATAATGTGTCACATTTTTGTGTTGATTTATTTAGTTTATTTTGTGGTTTGAATTCGTTTTTGGAGCTGTCATTACACATTTATCAGTATTCACATTGGTCAGTAGGGGGCAGTAGGGCGTTTCTTCCCAATTGAATGCTATCACCTGCAGACCGGAAGTGTCTTGTCATTCTGATGAGAGCGACCAGTCTGTGAACAATTGAAACGTCCTGTGTGCTTTTTCCTCCTGTATAACAGGTTAGTTTTGGTGAATCAACTCACTGAATAATGTGATCTTTATAAGTTTAAGTACACATTCTGATGGTGGAGCCTAACTCTAAAGTGTTTGTGAGTTGTAGTTTGTATTTGTGAATGAATCCAGTGCACAGCTGCAGTAATCAATACAAAATGGCGACGTGAGTGCGCAATGTTTATATAGGAACTTCTGATCCTAATTCAGACTCCCAAATTAGAGCTCCCCTTTTCTTATTGATTTTATAATGTATATTTGTATAATGTGTGTGTTCTGAAATAGTGACAGAGAATAGAACAAGGATGGACAATTCAACCCTTAACTCAACAATGGGTAGAGGAGTGTTATGTGTGTGTATATGTGTAAATAAATGAACACTGAAATTCAAGTATTTATTTTATTTATATATATTTATATATATATATATATATATATATATATATATATATATATATATATATATATATATATATATATCTTAACCACGCCCCCGCCCCACCCCCGACCACGCCCCTACCTCCCGAAATTGGAGGTCTCAAGGTTGGCAAGTATGTCTTATCTGTACTGTAAAGTTCAAATTTGAATGACAATAAAAGGAAGTCTAAGTCTAAGTGGTGGAAAAGTGTATTACTGAGTACCGCCATGGCCCATACGGACAACAGCTGAGAAATAGATATTTTTTTGCTGCCCTCCAGGTTGCCCGATGGTTAAGAAACGCAGTTTTTTTTTTTAGAAATCTGTCTGGATACCATTTGAATAGGTCTTAAGAATGAGTTCAAATCCGCCACTCTTTCCCGCCTACCATCTCCACTGAGTTGTCGTTGGGGTAGTAAAAGAGTTGGTAGCGCCGCAGCAGACACGCCGTGGGGTCGTACCACTCAGCAAGGAAGGCAAAGCGGTCCTTAATGTCCTAAAACAAACACATTTAGAATCATGAAGGGGTCTTCAAACACTTCCTGACCACAACATTAGGTACACCTAAACTTATTTTCTGTCTGATAAGATAATTCTTCTCACTAAACAGATTTTATGTTAGAGTGTTTTACTTGTTTTAAGTGTTTTGGTCCTAAATGATCTCAGTAAGATATTACAGCTTGTTGCTGAGATTTGATGACCTATATTGCGTAAAACATGCTTGAAACTAGAATATCAAGTGTTGCAAAGCTGTGTCATCAACACTCACAAGTATAAAACTACTTTTTTAAAGTAATCATTTCTTATTTCAAGCATGAAAAAAAAAAAATCATGATTTTGACACAATTGTGTCTCATAATTAAAACAGATGACAGCCAAATGGACTTTGCTGTTTTATTTTCAATGAAACAATAGAAAATAGGTACTCATATAGTAGTGCAGTTGGCACAGTACAGTAAACTGACTATTTAAACATTTAACAAGTGACATTTCGAACAATTTTGAACAGAAATACCGTATTTTTCGGACTATAAGTCGCAGTTTTGTTCTTAGTTTAGCCCATACTTGCCAACCTTGAGACCTCCGATTTCGGGAGGTGGGGTGTGGGGGCGTGGTCGGGGGTGGGGCGGGGCGTGGTTGGGGGCGTGGTTAAGAGGGGAGGAGTATATTGACAGCTAGAATTCACCAAGTCAAGTATTTCATACACACACATATATATATATATATATATATATATCCTGAAAATATGCAAACAAAACTGTGTTTAGATAATTGATACTTCAAACTTGCATAAATAAATATTAAGGAATATAACATAACTTGGCTTCTGAGAGTTTCAAAATGTAATGAATAAAATGCTAAAGTTGTTGATAAACAAGCAATTATTTTAATAATTAAATATGGTCATTTTAAATGAATTATTATGATAATTTAAAATCAATTATTTCAAATATGTTTATTTTAATGTATAATTCTATGGCTGGATGTAATAAGGAGTCACAAAAAAATACAAATAAAAATACAATTAATTTTGATGTTTTTAGCAAAATATAGTAAAAATGTATTTTTTTTTTATTTTTTTTTAAAGTTAATAAATATATTTATTTTTAGGTAAAATAAACATAATAATACAATGTATCTCTAGTCTGGATGATTTAGTTCTTGTCACCCTGTTGTCCTCCTGTCATGAAAAAAGGCTGTCCTCACTCAGGTCCGCATGGAGCTGGAGGGGGCGTGGCTTCCAGCTCCGGCTGAAAATCGGGAGATTTTCGGGAGAATATTTGTCCCGGGAGGTTTTCGGGAGAGGCGCTGAATTTCGGGAGTCTCCCGGAAAATTCGGGAGGGTTGGCAAGTATGGTTTAGCCGGGCTCCAGTGCGACTTATATATGTTTTTTTCCTTCTTTATTATGCATTTTCGGCAGGTGCGACTTATACTCCGGTGCGACTTATACTGCGAAAAATACGGTACTTCATGCACATTCAGATAAATTCTTCAAAATTACAATTAAAACATTTTTGGCCGGGGGCGGGGCTGTATATATGTGCACTAATGACTGAAAGAGCACGCACTTGGCGCGATGATGTCATGTTATCCATGGAAAAATGCATTTTTAGACCATATGATTTGCCTGAGCGGCTAGGAGACCCCGAGAGTACCAAACGGTTGCCTTGTTGCCTTTCCGTTAAGAACAATAAACTAGTTTTTAATATAAGTTAGCTGGTTTCAAGAAATGTAATGCATATCATTATGTCAAGATAATGGCACTAGCATTTACTTCATTTAAGAATATTTTTCAACATATTGAGCAAAAAGGTCTCTTTTTTTTTTTTCTACCAAGAAAAGTGCACTTGTTATTAGTGAGAATATTCTTATTTTAAGGTGTTTTTGGGTTCATTGAGGTTAGCTAATTAGGGCCCGCATGGCCCATTGTATAAGGACTCCCAAAGGGAGTCCTTATGCAATGGGACATAAGGACCTATTGAATTTGTAAGGTTTTATTCTTTATTCTTCCGCCACCACATTAAACTGTAATTTGACCCACTTAACATGCTTCAAAACTCACCATATTTGACCCACACATCAGGACCTGCGAAAATTGCCTTTTTTTTAAAAAACCGAACCACAAAACTCAAAATTGCGCTCTAACGCCCCCTAGGAAAAAAAACAACTAGACTGCCTGTAACTCCCACTAGGAAGGTCGGAGAGACATGAAACAAAAACCTCTATGTAGGTCTGACTTAGACCTACATTTCATAATAGTACATTCTCGGGCTAAAATCAACAGGAAGTTGGCAATTCCCCCTTCAAGACAAAAAAGTACAAAAAACTGTCACTTTTGCCTCTTTGAGCTGTAATTTGACCCCCTTAACATGCTTCAAAACTCACCAAACTGAACGCACACATCAGGACTAGCAGAAATTGCGATCTAATAAAAAAAACCTAACCCCAAATCTTAAAATTGCGCTCTACCGCGATTTTTGAATAAAACACAGAAAAAACTGCTCCTCGGAAGAAAAAAATGACAAAACTGCCTGTAACTCCCACTGGAAAGGTCGGAGAGACATGAAACAAAAACCTCTATGTAGGTCTCACTTAGACCTACATTTCATAAATTGACAACCCCCAGCAAAAATCAACAGGAAGTTTGCTATTCCCCCTTCAAAACAATTTTTTTGTAAAAACCGGTCACCTTCCTTCTCCTCTGAGCGCGTTTGTCGTTTCGGCTTCAAACTAACACAGGAGAGAGATTAAACCCTTGTGTATAAAATAACAGAACAGCGTTTTAATACCTGCTCCGGTTTTGATTTTATGACCCTTCAAAGACCCGCTGCGCTGATGCTGCTGCGCTGCTGTTTTTTTAAGATGGCTGCTTAAAAGCAGGATGCACCAGCGTTCCTACACAATGCAGACAAGGTAGGTACACTAGACAAAAGTCTTGGGACACTTCAGACTAAAAGTAGACAAAAGTATTGGGACACTTATGACTATCACTGGACAAAAGTATTGGGACATTTAGGACTAGCACCTGCCAAATACGCGGGCCCGACCAATGCTGCTTGCAGCTTTAATTTTACTTGTTTTAGAAAGTCTTGACAAGCCAAATTTTTATTGTTCTATTGGCAGATAATTTTGCTTAGTTCAAATAAAATACCCCTCATTTTTGTATTTTTTTTTCTTGTTTTTGAACACTGACTTTTTGCAGTGTTCTTTACTGGAATTTGTTGTTTTAAACACAATTTCTCTCCAAACAACACACCTATATGGAATAACCGTTACATTCTAGTTAATAAAAAAAATCCATGTATAGAGAAGAATACTACTTTGTAGGTATTTGGGCTGTCAGACATTTTATGGACAGTTGTGGCAGTTTGTTTACGTATGAAAAAATGTATGAAAAGTATCAATGTTTCAAAAGATCATTAAAGCATTACCTCTATCCTTAAAATCTATGATGTTTTATATTCAAATACTACGCCTTGTCTGAGAAAGCTTAATATTGAAGATGTTCATTTCTGTGATGAAAAATGTTCCAACAAATATATCCTGAAGGAGTTCACAAAAGTTGAGCTAAGGAAAATAAAGACAAGATATATTACATACCCAATTCTTCCCAAAATTAAAGAAATACAATTTAAAATTATTAATGGATTTTTTTTTTAATTTTGAATTTAACATGGAGGTTGATATATCTGTGGAGCTGTAGAGGATGTCGATCATGTGTGTGAGAGTGTACACGTGTGTGTGTGTGATACTGTACGTGTGTGTGTGGAATGTGAGAGTGTACATGTGTTTTGGGAGGAGATGAAAGGTCTGACTTAGACCTAGTTTTCATAATTGTATATCTTCGGGCAAAAATCAACAGGAAGTTGGCAATTCCCCCTTCAAGACAAAAAAGTACTAAAAACAGTCACTTTTGCCTCTTTGAGCTGTAATTCGACCCCCTTAACATGCTTCAAAACTCACCAAACTGAACGCACACATCAGGACTGGCAAACATTGCGATCTAAAAAAAAAAACCTAACCCCAAATCTCAAAATTGCGCTCTGGGAGATCAGAGATTGGCTGAGAGACAAGGGTGTGGAGATGTCCCCATTCTCTATAAAAGAGATCACATTTGGTATTTTTATAAACGACTGTAAGATAGAAATGTTTGTCAACATTATTATGCTACAGGCAAAAAAAAATTCTACATAAATGTCGAATTCTGAAAGTAAAGCCTACATTTTGTAATTGTACAAAAGCCATTAAATTTATACCTTTGTTAAAAACATTTAAAGTGATTTAGGTACCTTTTTGTCTTTTTTCCATATTTTTTATTATTATTATTTATTAATATTTAATACTCTATCTGTATTTGCTTTTGTTTTCTTTCCTGGACATGTTTTGCTCAACCTGATGTGTAGAATGTTGGTTATGCTGATTTATACAAAAATAAAAAATAAAACATTAGGTACACCTGCACATTTGGTGCACCACACTGACCGGATGATAGTGTTGTAGCGCCACTTAGTGGGGTAAATTGTGTATTACCGTTCCATTCAAAAAGTCCAACATGTATTTATTTGTCACAGTGTGTACTTTGTCTAGAAGCTGCAGTATTTAGTTACTAACTGTTTGTGTTTGATACGTTCTAGTCAAATGGCCACCGAGGAAATGTATTTATTATATATATATATATATTTAAATTAATGACTCCAAGAGCCCAAAACAAGTCTGCGGGCTATAGAGTGTTTTCTATTGGGGCTTCACTACTCTGGAATGTAACAGTTAGAGATGCTACCTCAGTAGAAGCATTGAAGTCCCATCTTAAAACTCATTTGTATATCAATCAATCAAAGTTTATTTATATAGCCCTAAATCACAAGTGTCTCAAAGGGCTGCACGAGCCACAACGACATCCTCGGCTCAGATCCCACATCAGGGCAAGGAAAAAGTCAACTCAATGGGACAATAGGAAACCTTGGAGGGGACCGGTGCAATGGACGTGGAGTGGATCGAGTTAATAGTGTGAGAATCCAGTCCATAGTGGTGCCAGCAGGGGGTCCTATCTTGCTGATTGTATTCAAAGAAATAGATTGTGTTCAAAGAACTCCGGCTTATTAGTGATTCCCAGAGCCCAAAAAAAAGTCTGCGGGCCATAGAGCGTTTTCTATTGGGGCTCCAGTACTCTGGAATGTAACAGTTAGAGATGCTACCTCAGTAGAAGCATTTAAGTCCCATCTTAAAACTCATTTGTATACTCTAGCCTTTAAATAGACCCCCCTTTTAGACAAGTTGATCTGCCGTCTCTTTTCTGCTCTGCCCCCCTTTCCTTCGTGGAGAGGGGGGGGGGGGCAGATTAGGTGACCACAGATGAAGCCGCTAGCTGTTCAAAGTCGGGACCCGGGGTGGACCACTCATCTGTGCATCAGTTGGGGACGTCTCTGCGCTGCTGACCTGTCTCCACTCAAGATGACCCCCTGCTGGCCCCACTGTGGACTGGACTCTCACTATTATGTTAGGTCCACTATGGACTGGACTCTCACACTATTATGTTAGATCCACTATGGACTGGACTCTCACACTATTATGTTAGATCCACTATGGACTGCACTCTCACTATTATGTTAGACCCACTATGGACTGGACTCTCACACTATTATGTTAGATTCACTATAGACTGGACTCTCATAATATTACGTTAGATCCATTATGGACTGGACTCTCACACTATTATGTTAGATCCACTATGGACTGGACTCTCATAATATTATGTTAGATCCACTATGGACTGGACTCTCACACTATTATGTTAGATCCACTATGGACTGGACTATCATAATATTATGTTTGATCCACTATGGACTGGACTCTCACACTATTATGTTAGATCCACTATGGACTGGACTCTCACTATTATGTTAGATCCACTATGGACTGGACTCTCACTATTCTATTAGATCCACTATGGACTGGACTCTCACTATTATGCTAAATCCACTTTGGACTGGACTCTCACGCTATTATGTTAGATCCACTATGGACTGGACTCTCACACTATTATGTTAGATCCACTATGGACTGGACTCTCACACTATTATGTTAGATCCACTATGGACTGGACTCTCACTATTATGTTAGATCCACTATGGACTGGACTCTCACACTATTATGTTAGATCCACTATGGACTGGACTCTCACTATTATGTTAGATCCACTATGGACTGGACTCTCACTATTATGTTAGATCCACTATGGACTGGACTCTCACTTTTATGTTAGACCGACTATGGACTGGACTCTCACTATTATGTTAGATCCACTATGGACTGGACTCTCACTAGTATGTTAGATCCACTATGGACTGGACTCTCACTATTATGTTAGATCCACTATGGACTGGACTCTCACTAGTATGTTAGATCCACTATGGACTGGACTCTCACTAGTATGTTAGATCCACTATGGACTGGACTCTCACTATTATGTTAGATCCACTATGGACTGGACTCTCACTAGTATGTTAGATCCACTATGGACTGGACTCTCACTATTATGTTAGATCCACTATGGACTGGACTCTCACTATTATGCTAGATCCACTTTGGACTGGACTCTCACTATTATGTTAGATCCACTATGAACTGGACACTCACACTATTATGCGAGATCCACTATGGACTGGACTCTCACTATTATGTTAGATCCACTATGGACTGGACTCTCACACTATTATGTTAGATCCACTATGGACTGGACTCTCACACTATTATGTTAGATCCACTATGGACTGGACTCTCACTAGTATGTTAGATCCACTATGGACTGGACTCTCACACTATGGACAGGATGTTTGGCATCCTGCTGAGTTATAAATCATAGAACTATTTGAAGATGTTAGAAAACAATTCATTAGGTTGTACGCAGTAATTGTTATGCTAGCTTGCTAGCTAGTCAGTGGGGCTAATAATTATTGTTTGTTGCTACTAAAACACCGACTGACTTTCGATACATTTGTTCAACTGGTGGCGTATAGAAACGAACTCCCCGAGTGTCCACATTACCGACGTTTTTTTACAGATATATATTCTCATGAACTTACCATTATTTCACGTTGACAAAGTATTCATGTCCCGATGTTGTGTTTGGCGAGCATTAGCTAGCCCAGGCTATGCTCGTGGTGCATTCGGGTTACAGAGTAAAAAGGGTTTTTAGCAATCCCTAGACGTCGCGTTGCATTTAGAGGCGCCCGCAACGAAGTAAGTTTTGACTCCTCGTTCTTACTGTGAATTGTATTTATTTATTCTATTGTCGCTATAGTGTTTAGATGTCCCCTATAACGATTATATTTGTCTGAGGTGTGAAAACGAGGTATAAAGCTGAGATTTCCTATAACATGAATGCAACATTGGTTTCCATAGTAACTCACCTACAAAAGGAGAGGCGTTCAAGGTACGAGGATAGTTAATGCGTTTTGAATCATATGGCGTTGAACATGTGTACAGTGTATTTGAGTGTTGTAATAATGTTACAAATTATCATATTCATTTGATTTAATATCATAAAATCAAAACAAACGTCGTTGCTGATCAGTTAAATTGAGGAGGATCGTTGAAAACGCGTGGAAAAACTTATACTGAATAAATATGCATATTTATACAGAAACATATATAATTTGGCATTCTAGAGCACAACAACATGATAGTATGGTAACTCCCGCGTAAACTAGAAGAGGAGGACCTAACAATTTCGAAATATTCGAGTAGCATTGAACGCAACTGCTGAACCTTCCTCGCAACCCGGAACAAAAACTTTACAAAATAAAAGCTGCGAGCCTTCTAAGTGACATTTCTGCGCTCAGCTGCAAGAAGAGTGTAATAAGTGCCTTATTTCACTTTATTCCGATCATTTGTCATGACTTTACGTGCTCGTCTGAGAAACAATGAAGGCGCGCTCCTCTTGGACGGCGGACTAGCGACACAATTGGAGGCTCAAGGTGCGAAGTTGCAGGTAAAAAATCTGTGAAAAAGTTATAATACATTTTTAAGAAGAACCAAATGTTTCCACACACCAGGATGAATCTTTAATCCTTAATGAATTATCTGTAATAAGTGGAAAGGCGGCCTGCCTTAGTCATTAATAGCTGTTCAGCCAACCCTTTCAAGTTACGGATCAGTAGTTAACATGGGCGCCGATTGCGTCATACCTTAATAGCTGTTCAGCCAACCCTTTTACGTTGTGGTTCAGTAGTTAACACGGGCGCCAATTGCGTCGTACCCTAATAGCTGTTCAGCCAACCCTTTTAAGTTACAGTTCGGTAGTTAACATGGGCGTCAATTGCGTCGTACCCTAATAGCTGTTCAGCCAAACCTTTTAAGATAGATGGATAGTACTTTATTGATTCCTTCAGGTTACGGTTCGGCAGTTAACATGGGCGCCGATTATTACTTTAATAGCAGTTCAGCCAACCCTTTTAAGTTACGGTTCGGTAGTTAACATGGGCGCCGATTGCATCGTATATTAATAGCTGTTCAGCCAACCCTTTTAAGTTACAGTTCGGTAGTTAACCTGTGCGCCGATTGCGTCATACCCTAATAGCTGTTCAGCTAACCCTTTTAAGTTACGGTTCAGTAGTTAACATGGGCGCCGATTGCGTCGTACATTAATAGCTGTTCAGCCAACCCTTTTAAGTTACGGTTCGGTAGTTAACATGGGCGCCAATTGCGTCGTACATTAATAGCTGATCAGCCAACCCTTTTAATTTACGGTTTGGTAGTTAACATGGGCGCCGATTGCGTCATACCTTAATAGCTGTTCAGCCAACCCTTTTAAGTTACGGTTTGGTAGTTAACATGGGCACCGATTGCGTCATACCTTAATAGCTGTTCAGCCAACCCTTTTAAGTTACGGTTTGGTAGTTAACATGGGCGCCGATTGCGTCATATCTTAATAGCTGTTCAGCCAACCTTTTTAAGTCACGGTTTGGTAGTTAACATGGGCGCCGATTGCGTCGTACATTAATAGCTGATCAGCCAACCCTTTTAAGTTACGGTTCGGTAGTTAACATGGGCGCGGATTGCCTCATACATTAATAGCTGTTCAGCCAACCCTTTTAAGTTACGGTTCAGTAGTTAACATGGGCGCCGATTGCGTCGTACATTTATAGCTGATCAGCCAACCCTTTTAAGTTACGGTTCGGTAGTTAACATGGGCGCCGATTGCGTCATATCTTAATAGCTGTTCAGCCAACCTTTTTAAGTCACGGTTTGGTAGTTAACATGGGCGCCGATTGCCTCATACAGTAATAGCTGTTCAGCCAACCCTTTTAAGTTACGGTTCAGTAGTTAACACGGGCGCCAATTGCGTCGTACCCTAATAGCTGTTCAGCCAACCCTTTTAAGTTACGGTTCGGTAGTGAACATGGGCGTCAATTGCGTCGTACCTTAATAGCTGTTCAGCCAACCCTTTTAAGTTACGGTTTGGTAGTGAACATGGGCGCCGATTGCGTCATATCTTAATAGCTGTTCAGCCAACCTTTTTAAGTCACGGTTTGGTAGTTAACATGGGCGCCGATTGCCTCATACAGTAATAGCTGTTCAGCCAACCCTTTTAAGTTACGGTTCAGTAGTTAACACGGGCGCCAATTGCGTCGTACCCTAATAGCTGTTCAGCCAACCCTTTTAAGTTACGGTTCGGTAGTGAACATGGGCGTCAATTGCGTCGTACCTTAATAGCTGTTCAGCCAACCCTTTTAAGTTACGGTTTGGTAGTGAACATGGGCGCCGATTGCGTCATATCTTAATAGCTGTTCAGCCAACCTTTTTAAGTCACGGTTTGGTAGTTAACATGGGCGCCGATTGCCTCATACAGTAATAGCTGTTCAGCCAACCCTTTTAAGTTACGGTTCAGTAGTTAACACGGGCGCCAATTGCGTCGTACCCTAATAGCTGTTCAGCCAACCCTTTTAAGTTACGGTTCGGTAGTTCACATGGGCGCCGATTGCGTCATACCTTAATAGCGGTTCAGCCAACCCTTTTAAGTTACGGTTTGGTAGTTAACATGGGCACCGATTGCGTCATACATTAATAGCTGTTAAGCCAACCCTTTTAAGTTACGGTTCAGTAGTTAAATGGGAGCCGATTGCGTCGTACCCTATTAGCTGTTCAGCCAACCCTTTTAAGTTACGGTTTGGTAGTTAACATGGGCGCCGATTGCGTCGTACCTTAATAGCTGTTCAGCCAACCCTTTTAAGTTACGGTTCGGTAGTTAACATGGGCGCCGATTGCATCGTACATTAATAGCTGTTCAGCCAACCCTTTTAAGTTACAGTTCGGTAGTTAACCTGTGCGCCGATTGCGTCGTACCCTAATAGCTGTTCAGCCAACCCTTTTAAGTTACGGTTTGGTAGTTAACATGGGCGCCGATTGCATTATACATTAAAAGCTGTTAAGCCAACCCTTTTAAGTTACGGTTGAGTAGTTAACATGGGAGCCGATTGCGTCGTACCTTAATAGCTGTTCAGCCAACACTTTTGAGTTATGGTTCGGTAGTTAACATTGGCGCCGATTGAGTCGTACCTTAATAGCTGTTCAGCCAACCCTTTTAAGTTATGGTTGGGTAGTTAACATGGGTGCCGATTGCGTCGTACCTTAATAGCAGTTCAGCCAACCCTTCTAAGTTACGGTTCGGTAGTTAACATGGGAGCCGATTGCGTCGTACCCTATTAGCTGTTCAGCGAACCCTTTTAAGTTACGGTTCGGTAGTTAACATGGGCGCCGATTGCGTCGTACCTTAATAGCTGTTCAGCCAACCCTTTTAAGTTACGGTTCAGTAGTTAACATGGCCGCCAATTGCGTCGTACATTAATAGCTGTTAAGCCAACCCTTTTAAGTTACAGTTCAGTAGTTAACATGGGCGCCGATTGCGTCGTACCCTAATAGCTGTTTAGCCAACGCTTTTAAGTTACGGTTCAGTAGTTAACATGGGCGCCGATTGCGTCATACCTTAATAGCGGTTCAGCCAACCCTTTTAAGTTACGGTTTGGTAGTTAACATGGGCGCCGATTGCGTCATACATTAATAGCTGTTAAGCCAACCCTTTTAAGTTACGGTTCAGTAGTTAACATGGGCGCCGATTGCGTCATACATTAATAGCTGTTCAGCCAACCCTTTTAAGTTACGGTTCGGTAGTTAACATGGGCACCGATTGCGTCATACATTAATAGCTGTTAAGCCAACCCTTTTAAGTTACGGTTCAGTAGTTAAATGGGAGCCGATTGCGTCGTACCCTATTAGCTGTTCAGCCAACCCTTTTAAGTTACGGTTTGGTAGTTAACATGGGCGCCGATTGCGTCGTACATTAATAGCTGATCAGCCAACCCTTTTAAGTTACGGTTCAGTAGTCAACATGGGCGCCGATTGCGTCGTACCCTAATAGCTGTTTAGCCAACCCTTTTAAGTTACGGTTCGGTAGTTAACATGGGCGCCGATTGCCTCATACATTAATAGCTGTTCAGCCAACCCTTTTAAGTTACGGTTCAGTAGTTAACATGGGCGCCGATTGCGTCGTACATTAATAGCTGATCAGCCAACCCTTTTAAGTTACGATTCGGTAGTTAACATGGGCGCCGATTGCGTCATACCTTAATAGCTGTTCAGCCAACCCTTTTAAGTTACGATTTGGTAGTTAACATGGGCGCCGATTGCATCATACATTAAAAGCTGTTCAGCCAACCCTTTTAAGTTACGGTTCGGTAGTTAACATGGGCGCCGATTGCATCGTACATTAATAGCTGTTTAGCCAACCCTTTTAAGTTACGGTTCGGTAGTTAACATGGGTGCCGATTGCGTCATACCTTAATAGCTGTTCAGCCAACCTTTTTAAGTCACGGTTTGGTAGTTAACATGGGCGCCGATTCCGTCATACATTAATAGCTGTTAAGCCAACCCTTTTAAGTTACGGTTCAGTAGTTAAATGGGAGCCGATTGCGTCGTACCCTATTAGCTGTTCAGCCAACCCTTTTAAGGTTAACATGGGAGCCGATTGCGTCGTACCCTATTAGCTGTTCAGTGAACTCTTTTAAGTTACGGTTCGGTAGTTAACATGGGCGCCGATTGCGTCGTACCTTAATAGCTGTTCAGCCAACTCTTTTAAGTTACGGTTCAGTAGTTAACATGGGCGCCGATTGCGTCGTACATTAATAGCTGTTCAGCTAACCCTTTTAAGTTACGGTTCAGTAGTTAAATGGGAGCCGATTGCATAGTACCCTATTAGCTGTTCAGCCAACCCTTTTAAGTTACGGTTCGGTAGTTAACATGGGCGCCGATTGCGTCGTACCTTAATAGCTGTTCAGCCAACCCTTTTAAGTTACGGTTCGGTAGTTAACATGGGTGCCGATTGCGTCGTACCTTAATAGCTGTTCAGCCAACCCTTTTAAGTTACGGTTCGGTAGTTAACCTGTGCGCCGATTGCGTCATACCCTAATAGCTGTTCAGCTAACCCTTTTAAGTTACGGTTCAGTAGTTAACATGGGCGCCGATTGCGTCGTACATTAATAGCTGTTCAGCCAACCCTTTTAAGTTACGGTTCGGTAGTTAACATGGGCGCCAATTGCGTCGTACATTAATAGCTGATCAGCCAACCCTTTTAAGTTACGGTTTGGTAGTTAACATGGGCGCCGATTGCCTCATACATTAATAGCTGTTCAGCCAACCCTTTTAAGTTACAGTTCAGTAGTTAACATGGGCGCCGATTGCGTCGTACCTTAATAGCTGTTCAGCCAACACTTTTGAGTTACGGTTCGGTAGTTAACATGGGCGCCGATTGCGTCGTACATTAATAGCTGTTTAGCCAACCCTTTTAAGTTACGGTTTGGTAGTTAACATGGGCGCCGATTGCATCATACATTAAAAGCTGTTAAGCCAACCCTTTTAAGTTACGGTTCAGTAGTTAACATGGGCGCCGATTGCGTCGTACCTTAATAGCAGTTCAGCCAACCCTTTTAAGTTACGGTTTAGTAGTTAAATTAAGTCATATTTTAATATTTGTTTTTGTACTTTGAACGATTAAATCTCAACATCAACCTAAATCGATTTGTTGATAAAAAAATATTTTTTATTTGTGTATATTTTATGCCCTTTTTGCCAAAGAAAACCCTTTTTATGTTCAAAACAAAAACTATGCAATATTTTCCCTACAAAAATTCAAAGGTCAAACAATTGATGTGAGGTGATTGTCACCCTAAATAGGTCAATAAGTATTATTATGTATTTTACTATGTACTGCTTTTATATTTCCTGTATTTTATATTATTATTTTAAACTGTTTCATATTGGAATTTTTTATCCTGTAAAGCGTCTTTGAGTGCTTTGAAAAGCGCTATACTAAATAAAATGTATTATTATTATTATTTATAATTCATAACATCGATTTTAGGTCATAGTGACTTTATTAGCGTATTGACTGTTTCTATTAAAAAACAACATGTTAGCTCCTGTGGACCCTTGAGGGCCCCAGCCATACAAGTGTTAAAATGAAGTCATATTTTAATATTTGTTTTGTACTTTGAATGCTGAGATCATCTTCAGATCTGTCTCTTGATATAAAGTTTTCGTCATATTTTTATGATTTATGCCAGAGGTGTCGGAGTCGTTTTGAGTGAGGGCCACATCGCAGTTATGTTTGGCCCCAGAATGCTGTTTCTAACAGTGAACACTGTTATTACACAATTTTTTTAAAGCATTTTATTAGTAGAATTTTTTAAACTAAAATGTAAAAAAAATATATGGTAAGTTGCAATAATTTCACCTTAAAATGTAGTGTATATTACTGTAAATAGAAAAACAGTACTGCTGTTTTTACGGTAAAAAAAAGAAAACAGAAAAAAAAAAAGGCAGCTCAGTGGCCAGAATTTTACTGTAAAATTTACATTTGTTTTGGTACTGTACATAAAAAAACTGCAATTTTACAGTAACATTTTGGCACCTGAGCTGCCAGTTTGTGTTTGTTTTGTTTTTTCACCGCAAATCAACAACTGTATATTTTTTGGCGTATTACTGTAAATGCCAAAATGGCACTGCAGTTTATTACAGTAAAAAAAGTACGGTTTTGTTTTGTTTTTTAATTAGAGAAAAATGCTGTAAAAAGCACAGTAAATTTCCCAATTTGACCATGAAATCTATTGCTACTTTTTAAGGCTGAAACGACGCGTCGACGTAGTCGACGTCATCGGTTACGTAAATATGTCGACGCCGTTTTTGTGCGTCGGCGCGTCGCATATTTACGTCACACTACTGTCATGGCGGAGCGCAAAGTAGACGATGCGAGCGAGGGGAAAAAAGCACGCCAAAAGTCGTCAAAAGTGTGGGAGTATTTCAATAAACGGCCTAATAATGTTGTTGTATGCACACTGTGTCGAGCGGAAATGGCCTATCATAGCAGCACAACGGCTATGAACGAACATTTGAAAAGAAAACCCCCGACAGCGTTCTTGCCATCACCATCAACAAGTCAATCGTCCGCGTGCGTATACGTTGTCATTATTACACAAAAACATGAATGTGTCATTTGTATCTGCGTTGTAAATTCATAAACTAAAGCACCGTTTGCTCTGAGAGGCGCGTTTGGCGTGCCTGTTCAGTGTTTACAAAGACGCGCTCCTCTTTAACGCTGTGGAGAGGCGGCGGCGGCGAGCGAGCGGCGAGGCGGGGCGCGCCGGGAGCGACGCCGCAAGAGACAGGGGACGACGAGCGAGCGAGAAAGAGGAGCTGAAAAGCGAGGAAAGAAAGAGAAAAGAGTTGGAAGAGAAAAGACTTTGTGTAAAATTAAAAGATTGTAAACCTGGCAAAGCCGTCTGGCGTTCAGTCTGTCGGTCCTGAAAGAACCCCACGGCACAAGACGTGTCACAAACGCTAACGTTAATTAGTTGTGCAAATACCTTTTACAACATTAACAGTTACATCTACTATGTACAAACCAACAATTAACTTTCACTTTAATCATACTATCATTGTTGTGTTATTAAGCAAAATAAGCAATACTTTTACTTTTGTTGAAATGTTTACACTGTTACAGAATATTTTGTTTTGCACTTTTTTGTATTGGATGTTTATTTTTATTTTTGCACATTTTAGCAAATAAGCAATACTTTTACTTTTGTTGAAATGTTTACACTTGTTACAGAATATTTCCGTTTTGCACTTTTTTGTATTGGATGTTTATCTTTATTTTTGCACATTTTAAAGCAAAATAAGCAATACTTTTACTTTTTAAATGCTTATACTATTCCAGAATATTAAGATTTGCTTTGGATGTTTACTTTTATATTTGCACATTAAAAAGCAAATAAGCTACTTTTAATTTTGTTAAATGTTAAAAGTTTTAAATGTTTACATTGTTACAGAATATTTTGTCATGTTGTTGTCAATGTTGACTGAGTGGCCATACTTTTTTTTTTGTAAATAAAAGCCATGCCTTTTGAAAAAACTGGCCTACATTTATTTTTTCCTCTTCATTTTAAATAAAAAAAATAATCGGTAAAAGGAAAAATAATCTATAGATTAATCGAAAAAAATAATCTATAGATTAACCGATTAATCGAAAAAATAATCTATAGATTAATCGATAGAAAAATAATCGTTAGCTGCAGCCCTACTACTTTTACATTGCACAATTTGATGGATAATAAATCATTATTATTAGTATTTATTTCTATTAATAAATACTAATAATAATGATTTATTATCCATCAAATAGTGCAATGTAAAAGTAGCAATAGATTTCATGGTCAAATTGGGAAATTTACTGTGGTTTTTACAGCATTTTTCTCTAAAAAAAAAAAAAAAAAACAGTACTTTTTTTTTTTTTATTAATTTTTTTTTTTTAATGTTTGATAATATATTTTTGCATAATTAGACAATATCTAAGTTAACATAATTTGCGATTAAATGGAGTACTTTTTTCTTTTCTTTTTTCTCCCAAAATACAAAGAAAGAATACATTTAGTAAGAAAATTGATACATATTATTTCCAGGCTTTCGAGGGCCAAAAGAAATGAAGTGGCGGGCCACATCTGGCCCCCGGGCCTTGAGTTTGACACTAGTGATTTATGCCCTTTTTGTCAAAGAAAACCGTTTTTAGATAGCAAAATATGCAATCTTTACTCCACTAAAAAGAAAAAAAAAAGAAATATTTGATCGATACCCCCTTAATCTTGCAATATCCTCCTCCAACCTCCGAGGACAAAGCTACGAACAATGGGAGACCGGGCTTTCTGCTCCGCCGCTCCCAGTCTGTGGAACGCTCTCCCTGACCACCTGAGGGCACCACAGCCAGAATTTTACTGTAAAATTTACATTTGTTTTTGTACTGTACATAAAAAAACTGCAATTTTACAGTAACATTTTGGCACCTGAGCTGCCAGTTTGTGTTTGTTTTGTTTTTTCACCGCAAATCAACAACTGTATATTTTTTGGCGTATTACTGTAAATGCCAAAACGGCACTGCAGTTTATTACAGTAAAAAAAGTACTGTTTTTTTTTTTTTTTTTAGAGAAAAATGCTTTAAAAACCACAGTAAATTTCCCAATTTGACCCTGAAATCTATTGCTACTTTTACATTGCACAATTTGATGGATAATAAATCATTATTATTAGTATTTATTTCTATAAATAATTTTTTTTTAATGTTTGATAATATATTTTTGCATAATTAGACAATATCTAAGTTAACATAATTTGCGATTAAATGGAGTACTTTTTTCTTTTTTTTTTTCTCCCAAAATACAAAGAAAGAATACATTTAGTAAGAAAATTGATACATATTATTTCCAGGCTTTCGAGGGCCAAAAGAAATGAAGTGGCGGGCCACATCTGGCCCCCGGGCCTTGAGTTTGACACAAGTGATTTATGCCTTTTTTGTCAAAGAAAACCGGTTTTAGATAGCAAAATATGCAATCTTTTCTCCACAAAAAATAAAAGAAATATTTGATCGATACGCCCCCATAGCAAAATATGCAATCTTTTCTCCACTAAAAATAAAAAAATAAAATAAATATTTGATCGATACGCCCCCAATCTTGCGATATCGGACAAAGCTACGAACAATGGGAGACCAGGCTTTCTGCTCCGCCGCCCCCAGTCTGTGGAACGCTCTCCCTGACCACCTGAGGGCACCACAGACTGTGGATGCTTTAAAAAAAAAGGCTTAAAAACCCTTCTTTTTTTTTAAAAAAAGCATTTTTTTAGATATATGCATACTAGTTTTAGCTAGCAATCTTTTCTCCACTAAAAATTAAAAAAAAAGAAATATTTGATCGATACGCCCTTAATCTTGCGATATCCTCCTCCAACCTCCGAGGACAAAGCTACGAACAATGGGAGACCGGGCTTTCTGCTCCGCCGGCCCCAGTCTGTGGAACGCTCTCCCTGACCACCTGAGGGCACCACAGACTGTGGATTAGAGATGCGCGGTTTGCGGGCACAACCGCGGAGTCCGCGGATAATCCGCGGATCGGGCGGATGAAATAAAAAAAAATTAGATATTATCCGCGGGTCGGGTCGGGTGGTTGAAATAAAAAAAAATTAGATTTTAAATAGATTCAGGCGGGTGGCAGTTAAACCAATTGGGAAATATATATACATAGTTAAATGTTGTTACCCACATACGAAAAACGAGCAGGCACCTGCAGCATATGCCACAACAGAAGAAGAAAAAAGAAAAGAGATGGACACTTTTACGGAGCGGAGAAGGGACGCCTCGCCGGGGTCCGGGACCGAGGCCCCTTCCCCCGAGAGGGCCCCACCGGGAGCCGTAGCTGAGGTGATCCGCGAGAAGGGCCCGACGCACGTCCAGGGTCACCACCGCGCCCACCGCACCGACACCCCGCCTCGTCCGCCTTCGCCGCGGCCGGCGTCACGCGCAGCAGGTAAGCAGCTTACCTGCCCGCCACCCCCGTGGCCTGGGGCTCGTAACAGAGGTCACTCCGCGCGCTCCGCCCGCGCAGCTTACCTGCCCGCCACCCCTGTTGCCGGGGGCGCGTAACAGGGGTCACTCCGCGCGCAGTGCGCTCACGAAAGGGGTGGGGCTCACCCTGGTTGATATAGACAGCAGGACGGTGGCCATGGAAGTCGGAACCCGCTAAGGAGTGTGTAACAACCCACCTGCCGAATCAACTAGCCCTGAAAATGGATGGCGCTGGAGCGTCGGGCCCATACCCGGCCGTCGCCGGCAGCGAGACGCGCTTGGAGGTGCGCTCAGCGCGGCTCCCATATGATTGCGCACTGGTGTGCGTCTAGGTCGTGACAGCGTGGCACGCGAATGTCTGTACTGCATTGGATCAGTCTCCTTTCTTTAACAGGCAAAAGCTTTATAACCTCACTAATGCCTTGCATCGTCTATATTAGATATATAACAACGGGCGGGTGCGGGCGGGTGCGGTTCTGATCAAATGTTACATCGGGTGGATGGCGGATGGTTGACGACGTTCTGATGCGGTTGCGGATGAAATAATTGCCTATCCGCGCATCTCTACTGTGGATGCTTTTAAAAAAGGCTTAAAAACCCTTCTTTTTAAAAAAGCCTTTTTTTTAGATATATGCATACTAGTTTTAGCTATTTGGCTATTCTAGATTTTATTTTTATTTATTTTTATTATCTTTTTATTTTATTTTTTTTATACACTGTAGCACTTTGAGGTTGTTTACTCAATATAAAGTGCTTAAAATCTATTATTATTATTATAAGTGGAATGATTCGATGTGTTCCTACAGGGAGACCCCCTGTGGAGCGCCAGGCTTTTGCACAGCGACCCCCAGGCCATTAGCGACGCCCATCACAGGTGCGTGCCAACACTTCCTGACTCGTGCCTGACCTTGACGTGACACCTGGCTCGCAGCTTCCTCCTGAGCGGCGCCGACGTGATCACCACGGCGACCTACCAGGCCACCATTCCGGGCTTCGTCCGACATTTAGAGGTGAGCTCGGACGCCGCCAGGGAGCTGCTGGCGTCCGGCCTTCACCTCGCCAAACAGACGGTGGCCGCCTACGCGTCCCAGGCTGCCTTGAGAGGTAAGAAGCGTGAGCGTGCGTGTGAGACTTGAGCATTAACCAGGACGCGTGTTCACCTGGAGGCCGAGCGTGTCCGCTGGTGGCGGTCTCAGTGGGACCCTATGGCGCCTCTCTGCATGATGGCTCGGAGTACACCGGTGCCTACGCGCAGACCATGAGTGTTGAGGTGAGACGCAAACACTCAGGTATTATCTTTGACAAACATCCCTTAGAACAGTGTTTTTCAACCATTATCTAATTTCACCTAAATGGGTTAAAAATATTTTTTGCAAAGCAGTATTTATAGTCTGTTGTTGAGTGTCTGTGCTGTCTAGAGCTCGGCAGAGTAACCGTGTAATACTCTTCCATATCAGTAGGTGGCAGCAGGTAGCTAATTGCTTTGTAGATGTCAGAAACAGCGGGAGGCAGGGTGCAGGTAAAAAGGTGTCTAATGCTTAAACCAAAAATAAACAAAAGGTGAGTGCCCCGTAAGAAAAGGCATTGAAGCTTAGGGAAGGCTATGCAGAACCAAACTAAAACTGAACTGGCTACAAAGTAAACAAAAACAGAATGCTGGACGACAGCAAAGACTTACTGTGGAGCAAAGACAAAGTACATCCGAACATGACATGACAATCAACAATGTCCCCGCAAAGAAGGATTAAAAACAACTGAAATATTCTTGATTGCTAAAACAAAGTAGATGCGGGAAATATCGCTCAAAGGAAGACATGAAACTGCTACAGGAAAATACCAACAAAAAGAGAAAAAGCCACCAAAATAGGAGCGCAAGACAAGAAGTAAAACACTACACACAGGAAAACAGCAATAAAGTCCAAATAAGTCAGGGTGTGATGTGACAGGTGGTGACAGTACACCTACTTTGAGACAAGAGCTATATTGATGCATGCTTGGTTATGCTTTAAAGTCATATCCAAATGACTTTTTACTGTCAACTGAGTTTCGTTTTTTAATGATGTCTGCTGGTGGTGTGCCTTGGCTCAAAAAAGATTGAAAAACACTGCCTTAGAACAACTTCTTGCTTTTTTGTTTGTTGTGCGGAATGTTTTGAGATTTTTCCTGTTGAAAAAACAAAAACGTCCGGAGAAAAGCTAAAATCTTTGAAGTATTTGAGATCTCAAATAACATTAGTTTGGTTTTTATAGGGCTTCGCGGTGGCAGAGGGGTTAGTGCATCTGCCTCACAATACGAAGGTCCTGAGTAATCTTGGGTTCAATCCCGGGCTCGGGATCTTTCTGTGTGGAGTTTGCATGTTCTCCCCGTGACTGCGTGGGTTCCCTCCGGGTACTCCGGCTTCCTCCCACCTCCAAAGACATGCACCTGGGGATAAGTTGATTGGCAACACTAAATTGGCCCTAGTGTGTGGATGTGGATGTGAGTGTGAATGTTGTCTGTCTATCTGTGTTGGCTCTGCGATGAGGTGGCGACTTGTCCAGGGTGTACCCCGCCTTCCGCCCGATTGTAGCTGAGATAGGCTCCAGCGCCCCCTGCGACCCCAAAGGGAATAAGCGGTAGAAAATGGATGGATGGATGGTTTTTATTGAGGGCCACGTCATTGTTATGTTTGACCTCCGAGGGTTGCTTGTAACACTACGTGTGTGTGTGTATATATATATATATATGTGTGTGTATATATGTTTATATATATATATATATATACACACATGTATATGTACATATGTGTATATATATATACACATCCATATATATGTATGTACATATGTATATACAGTATATGTATATACTGTATGTATTTATATGTATAAATATATATGTAAATGTATGTATACAGTATATATGTAAATATACACACACACACAAATATATATATATATTTGTGTGTGTGTGTATATATATATGTATACATACAGTGTATACACATTAGAGATGCGCGGATAGGCAATTATTTCATCCGCAACCGCATCAGAAAGTCGTCAACCATCCGCCATCCACCCGATGTAACATTTGATCAGAACCGCACCCGCCCGTTGTTATATATCTAATATAGACGATGCAAGGCATTAGTGAGGTTATAAAGCTTTTGCCTGTTAAAGAAAGGAGACTGATCCAATGCAGCACAGACATTCGCGTGCCACGCTGTCACGACCCAGACGCACACCAGTGCGCAATCATATGGGAGCCGCGCTGAGCGCACCTCCAAGCGCGTCTCGCTGCCGGCGACGGCCGGGTATGGGCCCGACGCTCCATCGCCATCCATTTTCAGGGCTAGTTGATTCGGCAGGTGGGTTGTTACACACTCCTTAGCGGGTTCCGACTTCCATGGCCACCGTCCTGCTGTCTATATCAACCAGGGTGAGCCCCCCCCCTTTCGTGAGCGCACTGCGCGCGGAGTGACCCCTGTTACGCGCCCCCGGCAACAGGGGTGGCGGGCAGGTAAGCTGCTTACCTGCTGCGCGTGATGCCGGCCGCGGCGAAGGCGGACGAGGCGGGGTGTCGGTGCGGTGGGCGCGGTGGTGACCCTGGACGTGCGTCGGGCCCTTCTCGCGGATCGCCTCAGCTACGGCTCCCGGTGGGGCCCTCTCGGGGGAAGGGGCCTCGGTCCCAGACCCCGGCGAGGCGTCCCTTCTCCGCTCCGTAAAAGTGTCCATCTCTTTTTTTCTTCTTCTTCTGTTGTGGCATATGCTGCAGGTGCCTGCTCGTTTTTCGTATGTGGGTAACAACATTTAACTATGTATATATATTACCGAATTGGTTTAACTGCCACCCGCCTGAATCTATTTAAAATGTAATTTTTTTTTATTTCAACCGCCCGACCCGACCCGACCCGCGGATAAAATCTAATTTTTTTAAATTTCATCCGCCCGATCCGTGGATAATCCGCGGACTCCGCGGTTGTGCCCGCAAACCGCGCATCTCTAATACACATATATACATGCATCTATATATCAATTTTTCCATTTACAGTATTGGGCTGTAAAGACCTTTACTGAATTTTATAGTAAAATGTCATTTTTACAGCGCACAATTTGATAGATAACTTGCCTTGAAGTTGTTTTCAAAATATTTTCTTGGTAATGTATGACATATAATATTATATATTTTACAATGTATTTATTTACAATATATTGAATATACTTATACCATATAGATTGTTGCGTTTTGGACCAGTTGTTCCTCCCAGGGAATTCAAGTCACAATTCGCTCCCAAGCTCTTTACGACACTTAAAGCTGAGTTGAAAAACCACCAGAGACAGAATAGGTATTTTGTTGTATATTTTCAAAGCTTTGCAAATATACTTTTTTAGACCAGTCTAACCATAGAACATTCTATTGCGCCGCCCAAAATGGTCTGTCCCCCCGAAACACCCTCTCCCCCCTTAAGTCCCTGGCAGTCCTCTGTCTCTAGCCAAAACAAATGCTAGTCAAAACACATTCCAAAGAACTCAAGGTTAACACACACAGTTTACTTGCAGAGAAACAGAAAGAGAATAAATGGAAAACACGAGCTGTTTTCAAATATGACTATGAAAGAAAATAAGTAACACTAAAATTCGGATATATGTAAATATCTGCCTCCGACAATATATATATATATATATATATATGAACCCACGCCAGGAAACCAGCCAAAAAAGAACAGAAAAGACAACACCCTAAGAAAAGTATTCAACAAGAACAACATTAAATTGAGCTACAGCTGCATGAACAATATACGACAAATCATCTCAAACCACAACAAAACAATTGCAAATGAGCCGTCGACCCCCAGACAGAGCGACTCCAAAACCAACAAAGGATGTAACTGTCGAAAGAAACCTGATTGCCCTCTCAACGGGGGGTGCTTACAAACATCAGTTGTCTACCAATCTAAGGTAATACGCAAGGACATTAACACATCCGACACATATGTAGGATTAACCGAGGGAGAATTCAAAACCAGATGGAACAATCACAAGGCTTCTTTCAGGAACCAAAACCTGCGGAATACCACAGAACTCAGCAAACACATTTGGGACCTCAAAGACAATAATGTTGAATATTCAATAACATGGCAAATTCTTGCATCCAGCACACCTTACAATAGTGGTAATAAAAGATGCAACCTATGCTTGAAAGAGAAACTGTTTATTATTTACCGTCCAGACCTGTCATCCCTCAACAAGCGCAGCGAAATTGTAACAACATGCCGCCATAGATGGAAACACCTCCTAGGTAACACATGAGCCAATCACCACGCCCCTACACCAGCCTGTACCCACCCACTCTGTGCCCTACATAAACCATGGTATGCGAATGCTCCCATTAAAATCTCCTGATGATTGAGGGTACCCCCCCTCATGAAACAGGCCTGTAGAGATGAAATAGTCTTGTGATTTTTTTCCCACACATACATATATATATATATATATATATTACGATAATATCAAAGTTTGAAGAAAATGCAATTGCATGCAGTATTATTGTGGAAAAAAAAGAGAGGGAGCAACAACAAAAAAAACCTCCCAGATCTTTAAAGTGGCCTTTAGGGAAGGAACAAGGATGAGTAAAACCTGACTGATTTTGAACAAAAATGTTTTGGTTTAACATTGGGAAAGGCAGTAATACAGCATCAATCACAAAAGAAACCCATTTCGAGAGTAACCTTTTGACCAAAAGACAAAGAAGTGATCTTGACGTCACAACAGACCTTGTTTTATGTTCTTGGGATGAGTGGGAAGTACCAAGCAGAGCTCTCTCCGCGGGGCCCTAGGAATTTAGCAGGGGGCCATAAAAGACTTGTATCTGTTAAACACAAAGAAGCAATACAGCTTAAATCACAGGAGGACTTTTACTCGAACTAAATTTGCTGTTAGGCCAGAGATGACTAAAATGTGAATTTAGCCACAAAAACAAATCTGCGGCGTCCCTCAGGGCTCCATTCTGAGTCCACGCCGTTCTACACATGCACTGCAGGTCTGAGTCCCTCACTCCGGTTGAAGTTGCCAATGTTCCCTCTCAGGAGCTCAAATCCTGGCATCGGCCTCAGCTGGAATGTTTGGCGGCGGCGGGAGCGGACCTGCTGGCGTTGGAGACCATCCCGAGTGTGAAGGAAGCCCAGGCGCTGGTGGAGCTCCTGAGAGAAACGCCCGACTGCCAGGCCTGGCTCTCCTTCTCCTGCAAGGTAAGGCCACGCCCCCCGCACGCACACAAACACAGGCCCCTCAAGACTCCTGTGGCCCCTCAGGACGGGGCGCGCGTGGCCGACGGCAGCCCGTTCGGCGACGGCGTCCGCGTGGCCGGCAGGTCGACGCAGGTGCTGGCCGTGGGCGTCAACTGCTGTCCTCCCGAGTGGGCGGAGCCTCTGCTGGCCTCGGCCGCGACGCTGAAGAGTCCTGACGTGAGCTGGGTGGTGTACCCCAACAGCGGGGAGGAGTGGGACTCGGAGCGAGGGTGGGTCAACACTTTTGCTACACCAATAATCACTTCTTCTTTGACATGTGACTGCTTTTGTTGTTTCAACCACAATGTTGATTATTATTGTATTTATAATTATTCAAAAAAATATATATAACTCAAATTATATAATGTAGATCATTATCATTAGTAGTACTTGTATTTATAATTATTTATGGAATGTTTAAATAATCTAAAAGTAAATAAATCAATTTTTATTGCTTATATAAATACAATCGAAATTATATATATATATATAAAAAATCTAATTCAAATTATATCATGTTGATCATTATTATTAGTAATAGTTGTTGTATTTATAATTATTTATGGTATGCTTAAATCTAATAAATTAAATACATGTCTTTATTTTAAAAATACATAACTTTTATTGCTTGTATAAATACAATTAAAATGATTTTTCTTTTTAAATATCTAATTCTAATTATATAATGTTGATCCTTATTAGTAGTAATAAGTATTTATGGTATGATTTAAAAATTCTAATACATTATATAAATCCCCCAAAAAACTTATTAGTCATTTAAATAACTGTTATTGCTTATAAACTTCAAATAAAGCATATGAATAAATGTAATTATTTCAAAAAGTCAATGTGTATTTTTATTGCTTATATAAAAATAATTACGAATTATGTTGTATTGATATAATTGAATAGGAATGTTAATCATTATTATTAATAGTTGTATTTAAAGTCAATCAAATAACTAGGTTATTGCTTGAATGTATATAAATACAATATATTTATTTAAAAAAAATGTTTTATATTTTTATTTTATTGCTTATGTAAAAATAATTACGAATTATGTTATATTGATATAATTGAATAGGAATGTTAATCATTATTAGTAGTAGTAGTTGTTGTATTTAAAGTCAATTAAATAACTAGGTTATTGCTTGAATGTATATAAATACAATATATTTATTTTTAAAAAATGTTTTATATTTTTATTTTATTGCATATGTAAATAAAATTTAAATGATTTAAGTAAATAAATCAATTTTTATTGCTTATATAAATACAATCGAAATTATATATATATATATATATATATATATATATATATATATATAAAAAATCTAATTCAAATTATATCATGTTGATCATTATTATTAGTAATAGTTGTTGTATTTATAATTATTTATGGTATGCTTAAATCTAATAAATTAAATACATGTCTTTATTTTAAAAATACATAACTTTTATTGCTTGTATAAATACAATTAAAATGATTTTTTTTTTTTTTATATCTAATTCTAATTATATAATGTTGATCCTTATTAGTAGTAATAAGTATTTATGGTATGATTTAAAAATTCTAATACATTATATAAATCCCCCAAAAAACTTATTATGGTCATTTAAATAACTGTTATTGCTTATAAACTTCAAATAAAGCATATGAATACATTTATTTATTTAAAAAAGTCAGTGTATTTTTATTGCTTATATAAAAATAATTACGAATTATGTTGTATTGATATAATTGAATAGGAATGTTAATCATTATTATTATTAGTAGTTGTTGTATTTAAAGTCAATTAATAAATAACTAGGTTATTGCTTGAATGTATATAAATACGATATTTTTATTTTATTGCTTATGTAAAAATAATTACGAATTATGTTGTATTGATATAATTGAATAGGAATGTTAATCATTATTATTAGTAGTAGTTGTTGTATTTAAAGTCAATTAAATAACGAGGTTATTGCTTGAATGTATATAAATACAATATATTTATTTAAAAAAAAAGGTTTTATATTTTTATTTTATTGCTTATGTAAATAAAATTAAAATGATTTAAAACAAAATAATTATTTCAAATTATATAATTGAATAACATTGTTGATCATTATTAGTAGTAGTTGTTGTGTTTATAATCATTTAAATAAGTAGGTTATTGCTTAAACGTATATAAATACAATATATATATATATTTTTTAAAGTTATATTTTTATTTCATTGCTTATGTAAATACAATTAAAATGATTTTAAACTAAATAACTATTTCAAATTATATAATTGAATAACATTGTTGATCATTATTAGTAGTACTAGTATTTATACTCATTTAAATAAGTAGGTTATTGCTTAAACGTATATAAATACTATATACATATTTTTTAAAGTTATATTTTTATTTTATTGCTTATGTAAATACAATTAAAATGATTTAAATAAAAATAACTATTTCAAATTATATAATTGAATAACATTGTTGATCATTATTAGTAGTAGTAGTATTTATACTCATTTAAATAAGTAGGTTATTGCTTAAACGTATATAAATACTATATACATATTTTTTAAAGTTATATTTTTATTTTATTGCTTATGTAAATACAATTAAAATGATTTAAATAAAAATAACTATTTCAAATTATATAATTGAATAACATTGTTGATCATTATTAGTAGTAGTAGTATTTATACTCATTTAAATAAGTAGGTTATTGCTTAAACGTATATAAATACAATATATATATATATATTTTTTTTTTAAGTTATATTTTTATTTTATTGCTTATGTAAATACAATTAAAATGATTTAAAACAAAATAACTATTTCAAATTATATAATTGAATAACATTGTTGATCATTATTAGTAGTACTAGTATTTATACTCATTTAAATAAGTAGGTTATTGCTGGAAAAAACTTCAAATAAATTGTATAATTGTATTTCTTTTATATCACTTTTAAATTGTTATTGCTTATATAAATAATTGCAATGATCTAAAAAAATCATCTCATTCAAATGAATATTGGATAACAATTTGTATTATTATGAGTAGTAGTTTGTTATATTTATGGTAATTTAAATAAATAACTACTATATAAATACAATTATTTATTTGAAATAAATTGAGTATTACTTTATTTGTTTTGCTTATATATATATATATAAAATTCAAAT
>NC_084565.2:41277500-41292500 GCF_033978685.3 Nerophis lumbriciformis
TAATCAGGGGCGGCTGGTGAATTTTGTTTTAGGTGGGGCTGAAAGTTTGTAAACCAAACACCTGTAGGGGGGTCATCCTCCCCCAGAAGATTTCTTTGTGATTTTCACATACAATTGAAGCATTCTGATGCCTTCTGACAAAATAATGAAGACAAAATAAAACATTTCATAGGTTTGCAGAGAACTATATACAATATGCACACTGAACCAATAGTACGTTAATGTTAAATCTTACTTGTGAAAAGAAATTCCCCGATTCCTATTTTCAACAGTCCGCTCATTTGAGCAGGAAAACGCTGAACACCATCTTTGTTTTCTACCTGTCAACTGTCAGTTTAGCATCTTTGTTTTCTACCTGTCAACTGTCAGTTTAGCATCTTTGTTTTCTACCTGTCAACTGTCAGTTTAGCATCTTTGTTTTCTACCTGTCAACTGTCAGTTTAGCATCTTTGTTTTCTACCTGTCAACTGTCAGTTTAGCATCTTTGTTTTCTACCTGTCAACTGTCCATTTAGCATCTTTGTTTTCTACCAGTCAACTGTCAGTTTAGCATCTTTGTTTTCTACCAGTCAACGGTCAGTTTAGCATCTTTGTTTTCTACCAGTCAACGGTCAGTTTAGCATCTTTGTTTTCTACCAGTCAACGGTCAGTTTAGCATCTTTGTTTTCTACCAGTCAACGGTCAGTTTAGCATCTTTGTTTTCTACCTGTCAACTGTCAGTTTAGCATCTTTGTTTTCTACCTGTCAACTGTCAGTTTAGCATCTTTGTTTTCTACCTGTCAACTGTCCGTTTAGCATCTTTGTTTTCTACCTGTCAACTGTCCGTTTAGCATCTTTGTTTTCTACCTGTCAACTGTCCGTTTAGCATCTTTGTTTTCTACCTGTCAACTGTCCGTTTAGCATCTTTGTTTTCTACCTGTCAACTGTCAGTTTAGCATCTTTGTTTTCTACCTGTCAACTGTCAGTTTAGCATCTTTGTTTTCTACCTGACAACGGTCAGTTTAGCATCTTTGTTTTCTACCTGTCAACTGTCAGTTTAGCATCTTTGTTTTCTACCTGTCAACTGTCAGTTTAGCATCTTTGTTTTCTACCTGTCAACTGTAAGTTTAGCATATTTGCTTTCTACCAGTCAACTGTCAGTTTAGCATCTTTGTTTTCTACCTGTCAACTGTCAGTTTAGCATCTTTGTTTTCTACCTGTCAACTGTCAGTTTAGCATCTTTGTTTTCTACCTGTCAACTGTCAGTTTAGCATCTTTGTTTTCTACCTGTCAACGGTCAGTTTAGCATCTTTGTTTTCTACCAGTCAACTGTCCGTTTAGCATCTTTGTTTTCTACCTGTCAACTGTCAGTTTAGCATCTTTGTTTTCTACCAGTCAACTGTCAGTTTAGCATCTTTGTTTTCTACCTGTCAACTGTCAGTTTAGCATCTTTGTTTTCTACCTGTCAACTGTCAGTTTAGCATCTTTGTTTTCTACCTGTCAACTGTCAGTTTAGCATCTTTGTTTTCTACCTGTCAACTGTCAGTTTAGCATCTTTGTTTTCTACCTGTCAACTGTCCGTTTAGCATCTTTGTTTTCTACCTGTCAACTGTCAGTTTAGCATCTTTGTTTTCTACCTGTCAACTGTCAGTTTAGGCTCCTCATCACCACTTCAAGATGGCGGCCCAATTTCTCGCGTCACAGCAGCCAATGCTGCGCCTACTTATAAGATGTCTATGGGGGGCACTACTAACACGGTTGACTGTTGAAGTACATCATGACATGTACACTTGTGTGTGTGTGTGTGTGTGTGTGTGTGTGTGTGTGTGTGTGTGTGTGTGTGTGTGTGTGTGTGTGTGTGTGTGTGTGTGTGTGTGTGTGTGTGTGTGTACCTGTAGGCCTTGGCTGCTTTAAGGGGCGTGGCCTCAAAGCCCACAGGGCAGCAGTAGTGGTTCTGGCAGTGGTAGATGTACGCCATGGAGTTGTCCTTCAGGCCTTGGGTCAGCTTCAGCAACGCTCCCTCCGCTGAAAACATCAACACAAGTTCCATGTTCAAATGGCGTTGGCGCCAAAAGGGGGCGGAGACAGACTGGCCTGTTTCTCCCGCCGTCTTGTGTTTGCCGTGCGGCTTGTACAGGACGTAGGAGCAGCCTCGCACGCGGAAGTTGTCGTTGATTTGCCGGAACCACCTTGAGAGGCAAAAACGCCGCGTTGGCGTGGTTAGCATGCTTCTCGTCACCGCCGGCGGTCCGAGTGGCGTACCTACCGCATGAGCGTGGCGTTTCCTGTGAACGGCCCGAACTTGATGTCATCAAACGGCGGCTGGTAGCCCAGAATGTGTAGCGCCTCCTCCTGAGAGATGGGCGGCAGACTGGCCAGCAAACACATGACCAGTTGGTGTTATTATTGATTGGTCACACTGGCAGCTGGTGTTATTATTATTGATTGGTCACACTGGCAGCTGGTGTTATTATTGATTGGTCACACTGGCAGCTGGTGTTATTATTGATTGGTCACACTGGCAGCTGGTGTTATTATTGATTGGTCACACTGGCAGCTGGTGTTATTATTATTGATTGGTCACACTGGCAGCTGGTGTTATTATTGATTGGTCACACTGGCAGCTGGTGTTATTATTATTGATTGGTCACACTGGCAGCCGGTGTTATTATTATTGATTGGTCACACTGGCAGCTGGTGTTATTATTGATTGGTCACACTGGCAGCTGGTGTTATTATTATTGATTGGTCACACTGGCAGCTGGTGTTATTATTGATTGGTCACACTGGCAGCTGGTGTTATTATTATTGATTGGTCACACTGGCAGCTGGTGTTATTATTATTGATTGGTCACACTGGCAGCTGGTGTTATTATTATTGATTGGTCACACTGGCAGCTGGTGTTATTATTGATTGGTCACACTGGCAGCTGGTGTTATTATTGATTGGTCACACTGGCAGCTGGTGTTATTATTATTGATTGGTCACACTGGCAGCTGGTGTTATTATTGATTGGTCACACTGGCAGCTGGTGTTATTATTGATTGGTCACACTGGCAGCTGGTGTTATTATTGATTGGTCACACTGGCAGCTGGTGTTATTATTGATTGGTCACACTGGCAGCTGGTGTTATTATTGATTGGTCACACTGGCAGCTGGTGTTATTATTATTGATTGGTCACACTGGCAGCTGGTGTTATTATTGATTGGTCACACTGGCAGCTGGTGTTATTATTATAGATTGGTCACACTGGCAGCTGGTGTTATTATTATTGATTGGTCACACTGGCAGCTGGTGTTATTATTGATTGGTCACACTGGCAGCTGGTGTTATTATTGATTGGTCACACTGGCAGCTGGTGTTATAATTGATTGGTCACACTGGCAGCTGGTGTTATTATTGATTGGTCACACTGGCAGCTGGTGTTATTATTATTGATTGGTCACACTGGCAGCTGGTGTTATTATTGATTGGTCACACTGGCAGCTGGTGTTATTATTATTGATTGGTCACACTGGCAGCTGGTGTTATTATTATTGATTGGTCACACTGGCAGCTGGTGTTATTATTATTGATTGGTCACACTGGCAGCTGGTGTTATTATTATTGATTGGTCACACTGGCAGCTGGTGTTATTATTATTGATTGGTCACACTGGCAGCTGGTGTTATTATTATTGATTGGTCACACTGGCAGCTGGTGTTATTATTGATTGGTCACACTGGCAGCTGGTGTTATTATTGATTGGTCACACTGGCAGCTGGTGTTATTATTGATTGGTCACACTGGCAGCTGGTGTTATTATTATTGATTGGTCACACTGGCAGCTGGTGTTATTATTGATTGGTCACACTGGCACTCACCTTCCTGCGCCCAGCGTGCTGTACAGGAAGTTCCAACACGACACCAGCGATGAAATCCCACATGACGTTTTGTACTGTGGCCGACTGATGCAGTACCTGTTGACGGAGGCAGATAATTACATATATCCATATTTGTGTGTTACTTCTTTATTTTCATAGTCATATTACAAAACAGCTAGTGTTCTTTATTTGTTCTCTTTTGGTTGTCTGCAAGAACTGTGTGCCAACTTTAAATCTTAGGAATGTGAGGAGGGATCCTCTCTACTTCTCTTCTCAGGCCGACTTTAGATAAGAGACACAATGGACTTGTGTTAAGGTGAGAGAGATGGGGGGAGATATTGGAGAGGAGAGTGTTTTTCCATTTCTTTCCTTTTCTGGTTATCCTCAAGTCCACTGGGAGTAGCAATAAATCATCCTGTGCCCAGCTGTGGAGGAAGGGACAACGAGGGTGGGGGCAAGGGAGACGTTATAGAAGAGTGTTTTCCGTGATGTTAGATTAGACCATTTTTAGCTGCGCTAGTGAGCGCTTCTGTGCTGGATTTGGTCTCACGTTTGTTTCCAAAGGCTTTGGAAATAAATTACAAAATACCTATTCTGTCTCTGGTGGTCCTTCTTACTCAGCTTATGTGTCATCAAAAGAGCTTGGGAGTGACCAGCAACTTGAATTCCCTGGGAGGAACAACTGGTCGAAACGCAACACTGTACACACAATCATCACACTTCTTTACAATACTTTTACTACTGTCGCACAATACTTTTATTATTGTTGCACAATACTTTTACTACTACTGTCACACAATACATTTACTACTGTCGCACAATACTTTTACTACTGTTGCACAATACTTTTACTACTGTTGCACAATACTTTCATTACTGTTGCACAATTATTTTACTACTGTTGTACAATACTTTCATTACTGTTGCACAATTATTTTACTACTGTTGCACAATACTTTCATTACTGTTGCACACTACTTTCATTACTGTCACACAATATGTTTAATATTGTCGCACAATACTTTTAATATTGTCGCACAATACTTTTATTACTGTCGCACAATACTTTCATTATTGTTGCACACTACTTCCATTACTGTCGCACACTACTTTCATGACTGTGTGTGTGCCACAGTATATTTAGTACAGCATGTGTGACTTACAGTTTCATATTTCTTCATTCTGCTCTGAAAGTTCCTACCAAACTAACACTCTGAACTTCCTGTCTGACATACAGATGCATGAAAGGACAAACTGTAAATAAACCTTCATAAACACGCAGCCAGGTGACGACAACACTCATACAGACTACCATCATGATGTACTTCCTTAAGTACACTCTTCTTTAGTCTTACGATCAAACGAGAAGAAGAAGAACTGTACCAGCGTCTGAGGTCCAGAACCTTCCTCTGCTTGACGTCCTCCAGAGAGGCATGAAGCGAGGCGTCCTGCAGGTTGCGACTGGCTCGGTCCGACTTCAGCTTCTTGCTGCTCCACTTCTTCACCTTCCCTGCAAGCACGTCACACTCAGTCCTCCTCGGAGGTCTTACAAGTCCTGTCCATAGTGGATCTAACATAATAGTGTGAGGGTTCAGTCCATAGTGGATCTAACATAATAGTGAGAGTCCAGTCCATAGTGGATCTAACATAATAGTGTGAGAGTCCAGTCCATAGTGGATCTAACATAATAGTGTGAGAGTCCAGTCCATAGTGGATCTAACATAATAGTGTGAGAGTCCAGTCCATAGTGGATCTAACATAATAGTGTGAGAGTCCAGTCCATAGTGGATCTAACATAATAGTGTGAGAGTCCAGTCCATAGTGGATCTAACATAATAGTGTGAGAGTCCAGTCCATAGTGGATCTAACATAATAGTGAGAGTCCAGTCCATAGTGGATCTAACATAATAGTGTGAGTCCAGTCCATAGTGGATCTAACATAATAGTGAGAGTCCAGTCCATAGTGGATCTAACATAATAGTGTGAGAGTCCAGTCCATAGTGGATCTAACATAATAGTGTGAGAGTCCAGTCCATAGTGGATCTAACATAATAGTGTGAGAGTCCAGTCCATAGTGGATCTAACATAATAGTGTGAGAGTCCAGTCCATAGTGGATCTAACATAATAGTGAGAGTCCAGTCCATAGTGGATCTAACATAATAGTGTGAGAGTCCAGTCCATAGTGGATCTAACATAATAGTGTGAGAGTCCAGTCCATAGTGGATCTAACATAATAGTGTGAGAGTCCAGTCCATAGTGGATCTAACATAATAGTGTGAGAGTCCAGTCCATAGTGGATCTAACATAATAGTGTGAGAGTCCAGTCCATAGTGGATCTAACATAATAGTGTGAGAGTCCAGTCCATAGTGGATCTAACATAATAGTGAGAGTCCAGTCCATAGTGGATCTAACATAATAGTGTGAGTCCAGTCCATAGTGGATCTAACATAATAGTGAGAGTCCAGTCCATAGTGGATCTAACATAATAGTGTGAGAGTCCAGTCCATAGTGGATCTAACATAATAGTGTGAGAGTCCAGTCCATAGTGGATCTAACATAATAGTGTGAGAGTCCAGTCCATAGTGGATCTAACATAATAGTGTGAGAGTCCAGTCCATAGTGGATCTAACATAATAGTGAGAGTCCAGTCCATAGTGGATCTAACATAATAGTGAGAGTCCAGTCCATAGTGGATCTAACATAATAGTGTGAGAGTCCAGTCCATAGTGGATCTAACATAATAGTGTGAGAGTCCAGTCCATAGTGGATCTAACATAATAGTGTGAGAGTCCAGTCCATAGTAGATCTAACATAATAGTGAGAGTCCAGTCCATAGTGGATCTAACATAATAGTGAGAGTCTAGTCCATAGTGGATCTAACATATAGTAAAGTATATTTTACTCAGCAGGGAAGCTTTTCAATGTCGCACAGATTTTAGACGCAAGAATAGAATATTCTTACCCGTTCGGTTCTTTCGTGTGAGCACCGCCTTGAAGTCAGTGGTGTCGATCTCCCACGCCAGGGTGCTCTTCACGTTGCCGGGGGTCACGCCCTCCATGTCGCCGTCCGACGCCGCCGGCGGCGGTTTGGGCGCCGCGGGCCCCTCGTCCTGCTTCCTCACCGCCGCCGCCTGGTTGAGGAGTGCGTAGTCGGAGCAGACGGTGTAGAACTTCTCCCGGGAGTGAGTGACCGGGCAGGTGCGGGGAAGGAGCAGCTCGCCGCTGGAAGCCCGACGGGCCGCCGCCGCCTCCCGGGGGAGCGAGCCGATGATGAGGCGGCCGTCTCCTTCCTGCTCGCCGTCAGCGGGTCTTTGCATGGCGGCCTGGCAGGACCGTCTGAGGGTGGAGCTGCTTAGAACATGTGTGGGGTTACAGTATCACATCTGAGAAGGAACGTTTATAATCAATGGCAGATCTTTTTTATGACGTCATTGCAGTGGTTTGACTAAGTGATGCAATATCCTCTGCTTTAACAAGTACATACATATTTGCTGTCAAATAGGCAGAGAATAAAAGTATTATACATAGTACAACAAAAAGAAAAACAAAAAAAAACAAAAAATATATATATATATTATATATTAAGGTTGTACAGTATACTGGTGTTGGTGTAGTATCGCGGTACTAATTAATCAAAAACAGTACTATACTCTGTGTGAAAAGTACCGGGCATGACATCACATGGTGACATTGCTGGTTTTACGAGCAGAGGAGCATGTTCGGCAGCGCGCACACACAGAGTACTTACAAGCAGACACAGTGTGCAGACAGAAAAGGGAGAATGGACGCAATTTTTGGCTTAAAAAGTCAAGATAAAGGTGAAGTTATAACACTGAAACACCCTCGGGAAGAGGTGCTTTAAGACATGGCTAGCTAGCGGCTAACATCCATCTACTTCTAAATCACTAATCCTCGTCTCCATGGCGACAAATAAAGTAAATAAAGAGGACGAGGAATAGCTAAACATGCTTCACTACACACCGTAGGAGGATACAATAGCTCACCGGCGTCACAATGTAAACAAATGCCATGGGTGGATCTACACCTGACATCCACTGTAATGATACCAAGTACAATCGCATATCTAGTCAATACTATGATTACATCGATATTTTTTATTGTTACAAAATCTTTTTTCCGTTTTTGAAATTCATATTATGTTTATAAAGTCAGTAAATACGTCCCTGGACACATGAGGACTTTGAATATGACCAATGTATGATCCTGTAACTACTTGGTATCGGATCCATACCTAAATGTGTGGTATCATCCAAAACTAATGTAAAGTATCAAAGAAGAGAAGAATAAGTGATTATTACATTTTAACAGAAGTGTAGATAGAACATGTTAAAACAGAAAATAAGCAGATATTAACAGTAAATGAACAAGTAGATTAATAATCCATTTTTACAGTTTGTCCCTCATAATGTGTACAAAATAATAGGTGTATAAACGACACAATATGTTACTGCATACGACTAATTAGGAGTCTTTGTTTGTTTACTTACTACTAAAAGACAAGTTGTCTAGTATGTTCACTATTTTATTTAAGGACTAAATTACAATAATAAACATATGTTTCATGTACCATAAGATTTTTTTTGTTAAAATAAAGACAATAATGACATTTTTTGTGGTGCCCTTTATTTAAAAAAGTGTCGAAAAACATTTTGGTACCGGTATCGAAATATTGGTATTGAGACAACCCTATATAATATATAAATATATATATATATATACACATATATATATATATATATATATATAAATATATATATATATACATATGTCTTAATAAGGTTATCCAAAAAATAGTGCTCGATACCGTAGTAGAGCGCAATATATGTATGTGTGGGGAAAAAATCACAAGACTACTTCATCTCTACAGGCCTGTTTCATGAAAAATCTCCTGATGATTGAGGGAACCCCTCATGAAACAGGCCTGTAGAGATGGAGTAGTCTTGTGATTTTTTTCCCACGCATACATATATATATATATATATATATATATATGACAAAAAAGTGTGTGAAAATCAGTGGTATTCAGTGAGGTAAGATGAATTAAATGTTCATTGCTCCTGCCAAATGAATTGCACTGAGTGGAGCGGATCATACCATGAATTGATTAACGTGGACCCCGACTTAAACAAGTTGAAAAACTTATTGGGGTGTTACCATTTAGTGGTCAATTGTACATAATATGTACTGTAGAGATGCGCGGATAGGCAATTATTTCATCCGCAACCGCATCAGAAAGTCGTCAACCATCCGCCATCCACCCGATGTAACATTTGATCAGAACCGCATCCGCCCGTACCCGCCCGTTGTTATATATCTAATATAGACGATGCAAGGCATTAGTGAGGTTATAAAGCTTTTGCCTGTTAAAGAAAGGAGACGGATCCAATGCAGCACAGACATTCGCGTGCCACGCTGTCACGACCCAGACGCACACCAGTGCGCAATCATATGGAAGCCGCGCTGAGCGCACCTCCAAGCGCGTCTCGCTGCCGGCGACGGCCGGGTATATGGGCCCGACGCTCCAGCGCCATCCATTTTCAGGGCTAGTTGATTCGGCAGGTGGGTTGTTACACACTCCTTAGCGGGTTCCAACTTCCATGGCCACCGTCCTAGCTGCTGTCTATATCAACCAGGGTGAGCCCCACCCCTTTCGTGAGCGCACTGCGCGCGGAGTGACCCCTGTTACGCGCCCCCGGCAACGGGGGTGGCGGGCAGGTAAGCTGCGCGGGCGGAGCGCGCGGAGTGACCTCTGTTACGAGCCCCCGGCCACGGGGGTGGCGGGCAGGTAAGCTGCTTACCTGCTGCGCGTGACGCCGGCCGCGGCGAAGGCGGACGAGGCGGGGTGTCGGTGCGGTGGTGACCCTGGACGTGCGTCGGGCCCTTCTCGCGGATCGCCTCAGCTACGGCTCCCGGTGGGGCCCTCTCGGGGTAAGGGGCCTCGGTCCCGGACCCCGGCGAGGCGTCCCTTCTCCAATCCGTAAAAGTGTCCATCTCTTTTTTTTTTTTTCTTCTGTTGTGGCATATGCTGCAGGTGCCTGCTCGTTTTTCGTATGTGGGTAACAACATTTAACTATGTATATATATTTACCAATTGGTTTAACTGCCACCCGCCTGAATCTATTTAAAATCTAATTTTGTTTTATTGCAACCACCCGACCCGACCCGACCCGCGGATAAAATCTAATTTTTTTTAATTTCATCCGCCCGATCCGCGGATAATCCGCGGACTCCGCGGTTGTGCCCGCAAACCGCGCATCTCTAATGTACTGTACTGTGCAATCTACTAATACAAGTTTCAATCAATCACCACTCCAAGATGGCGGCCCCGCGTCTCGTCAGCGCCAGTAGGCAGTAGCGCTCTATGCTGTGTACCCTTAGAACATGTCTGTTTGTTTCCCTCGAACCGATTTTTTTTAATTTTATAAACCTTTATTTATAAATTGCAACATTTACAAACTGAGAAATAATATTAATGAAAATAAGTACAAAAACAGTACAAATCCCCCATGCTGGTTTTGCGATGAGTGACGTTTAGCATCCTTATCATTAAAATAGCTCAACTACATATTAAGTCCTTCATTCTTAAATCCAATGTTTCACTTTTACTAGTATCGATCAAATCAATCGCCTTTCATAAAATTATTTTGTATCGGCGCTCATCTCCCGGAAGGCAAACTTGATCGATGGAGCTGAATTTTAGGAGCATAAATCGATTTATCGATTAATCGTTACACCCATATTCAAACGTAAATGTGACAATTGTCCAACACAATGTGAAGATAATACGACTGGATGTTTGTAAGAATGACCATTTAGTGCACATTGTGACGAGCTAAAAAAAATACATTTGAATCATGAAGGAAAAAAATGTATTTTTTAATTACCTGAGGTGGCGATGGACTTACAATCAGCAGCAGGTGCAAAACACGTCAACCCAAAGTGTTCTTTTAAAAGTACATTTCTTGTCCGAGTAGTCACATATTAGCCAGCAGATTATCACATTAGCTTGCTAACATGTCAACTATTAACGCTCAACAACTTCCTCTTCGCCCGCGGTCACTTCCGGTTTGGCGTTGACGGACTGAACCATTCGGAGTTAATAGGGCAATATAAATATGGGAATACATAATTACACACACGTCGAAATGAGACAGTACTTATATTAATTTTGTCTTTTTTTTAAAAACATGTTTCTAATTTATACAACCCCCCCCCTACACCGAAGCGCCCTCCACTTCTAACCAATCAAATGCAAGATTGCTCCGACACGCCCATAGACATCTTATAAGTAGACGCAGCATGGAGCGCTACTGCCTACTGGCGCTGACGAGACGCAGGGCCGCCATCTTGGAGTGGTGATCCGCTCCACTCAGTGCAATTCATTTGGCAGGACCAATGAACTGTCAGCGCATTTAATCAGAGGTGGGTAGAGTAGCCAGAAATTGTACTCAAGTAAGAGTACTGTTACTTTAGAGATTTATTACTCAAGTAAAAGTAAGGAGTAGTCAGCCAAATATTTACTTGAGTAAAAGTAAAAAGTATGTTGTGAAAAAACTACTCAAGTACTGAGTAACTGATGAGTAACATACACACACACATATCATATATATATATATATATATATATATATATATATATATATATATATATATATACACACACACACACACACATATATATATACAGTATATAATTTATATTTATTTATTTTGCCGTTTTTGTTTACATGTTAAAGGTGTTTTAATGAATATACATGCATGTTTAACACATATAGATTCCTTTCTTTCATGAAGACAAGAATATAAGTTGGTGTATTACCTGATTCTGATGACTTGCATTGATTGTAATCAGACAGTAGTGATGATAGCGTCCACGTTTTCAAATGGAGGAGAAAAAAAGTTCCTCCTTTCTGTCTAATACCACATGAAAGTGGTTGGTTTTTGGCATCTTATTTGTCCAGCTTCCATATTCGTTTTTTATACACTTTACAAGAAATACATTGGCGGCAAACTCCGTAGCTTGCTAGCTTGTTTGCGCTGGCTTTCGGAGACTCTTGTTTTGAAAGCGCAGGCGCGATGGAGCGGCACTTTTATTGTGAAGACAGGAACTGTGCAGTCAGTCTTTAGGCTTTTGACGGGATGTATGGTTGAAATAAAAAAGGGTCTTTTTTTCCTTCACACTTTTGATTGATTGATTGAAACTTTTATTAGTAGATTGCACAGTACAGTACATATTCCGTACAATTGACCACTAAATGGTAACACCCCAATAAGTTTTTACACTTGTTTAAGTCAGGTCATGTGACCGCCTGGCTCTGTTTGATTGGTCCAACGTCACCAGTGACTGCATCTGATTGGTGGAACGGAGTGAACGTCACCAGTGACTGTATTTGTTGAAACGCAGGCACTATGAAGGTCTGTCTGACAGACCAAAACAAACAAAGCGTGCATTAACAGATCGATAAAAATTAGTAGCGAGTAGCGAGCTGAATGTAGATAAAAGTAGCGGAGTAAAAGTAGCGTTTCTTCTCTATAAATATACTCAAGTAAAAGTAAAAGTATGTTGCATTAAAACTACTCTTAGAAGTACAATTTATCCCAAAAGTTACTCAAGTAGATGTAACGGAGTAAATGTAACGCGTTACTACCCACCTCTGGATTTAATTCATCTTACCTCACTGAATACCCCCGATTTTCACACACTTTTTTGTCATGTGTGTAGCTATGATAAAGGACACATGTTTTATTATTCATAGTTTGCTTAACAGTAATAGAATATTCTTATATGCTATAAGTGACCAGACGTCCCAGATCAAAACTGGGAATATAATCCCAGAGAAGGGTCAGCTATTTTTAAGTTGAAGAAACAATATGATTAGGTTCTATATACATGCTACATAAACAATGTATGAATACATTAGATATCTATATATCTTATAGACTGTATCTCTGTTGCTGAGTTTATTCTGTCTTGACACTTTGTATTGATATTTTGTATTAAATTCTTCCCTTAAATGATCATGTTTACACTGATTGTTTTATACGTATTTTTCATGTATGTCGCTTTGGATAAAAGCGTCTGCCAAACACTTCAACATAAACATATATAAACACCTGAAAGTCTTTATAGCAGCTAAAACCACCAATCTGTTTCACTGGATTCAGAATAAAACCAAATTCTGTTTTACCCAACAATGTTAGTATTTGAATATTGTTACTTGAAGACTTATTCCTGGTTACAATTATACTGTTAAGAAAGTATTGTCTTATACGTCGCCTAAAATGAGAATGCATCATAATCAGGGGCGGCTGGTGAATTTTGTTTTAGGTGGGGGCTGAAAGTTTGTAAACCAAACCCCTGTAGGGGGGTCATCCTCCCCCAGAAGATTTCTTTGTGATTTTCACATACAAATGAATAAATGATAAATGATAAATGGGTTATACTTGTATAGCGCTTTTCTACCTTCAAGGTACTCAAAGCGCTTTGACAGTATTTCCACATTCATCCATTCACACACACATTCACACACTGATGGCGGGAGCTGCCATGCAAGGCGCTAACCAGCAGCCATCAGGAGCGAGGGGTGAAGTGTCTTGCCCAAGGACACAACGGACGTGACTAGGATGGTAGAAGGTGGGGATTGAACCCCAGTAACCAGCAACCCTCCGATTGCTGGCACGGCCACTCTACCAACTTCGCCACGCCGTTCCTGAATGAAGCGTTCTGGTGCATTCTGACAAAATAATGATGACAAAATAGAACATTTCATAGGTTTGCAGAGAACTATACACAATATGCACTTTTCACAAAATACAACCAGTTAATGTTAAATCTTACTTGTGAAAAGTAATCCCCCGATTCCTATTTTCAACAGTCCGCTCATTTAAGCAGGAAAACAAACACCATCTTTGTTTTCTACCTGTCAACTGTCAGTTTAGCATCTTTGTTTTCTACCTGTCAACTGTCAGTTTAGCATCTTTGTTTTCTACCTGTCAACTGTCAGTTTAGCATCTTTGTTTTCTACCTGTCAACTGTCAGTTTAGCATCTTTGTTTTCTACCTGTCAACTGTCAGTTTAGCATCTTTGTTTTCTACCTGTCAACTGTCAGTTTAGCATCTTTGTTTTCTACCTGTCAACTGACAGTTTAGTACAGGGGTGCTCATTACGTCGATCGCAAGCTACCGGTCGATCTCGGAGGGTGTGTCAGTCGATCACCAGCCAGGCATTAAAAAAATAGTCCTAAAAATGAGAGATCATAAATCTTCACCATGACGTCACTTTGGTCACTTGATTGACATTCACGGCACCCGAGGGTCTTCTGAGATGACGCTGGCTGCTGCCAGCTCATTAAAATTACCGACTGGAAGGCGAGAAACACTTTATTTCAACAGACTCTGGCGCCGTACCTGTCGTCAAAACTCCAAAGACCGACAGCACAGTTGCACAATAAAATCTCTGCTTCATCCTGCCTGCGCTAACAAAATAAGAGTCTCAGAAAGCTGGCGTGCACAAGCTAGCAAGCTACGGAGTTTGCCGCCAATGTATTTCTTGTAAAGTGTATACAGAGGAGTACGGAAGCTGGACAAATAAGATGCCAAAAACCAACCACTTTCATGTGGTATTGGACAGAAGGAGGACTTTTTTTCTCCTCCATTCGAAAATGCGGACGTCATCAGCACTACTGTCTGATTCCAATCAATGCAAAAGTCATCACAATCAGGTAATACACCAACTTATATTCTTGTCTTCATGAAAGAAAGGAATCTATATGTGTTAAACATGCTTGTATTATCTTTAAACACCTTTAACTTGTTAACAATATTAACTAAATGTGTTAAACATGCTTGTATTATCTTTAAACACCTTTAACTTGTTAACAATATTAACTATATGTGTTAAACATGCTTGTATTATTTTTAAACACCTTTAACTTCTTAACAATATTAACTATATGTGTTAAACATGCTTGTATTATCTTTAAACACCTTTAATTTATTAACAATAATAACTATATGTGTTAAACATGCTTGTATTATCATTAAACACCTTTAACTTGTTAACAATATTAACTATGTGTTAAACATGCTTGTATTATCTTTAACCACCTTTAAGTTGTTAACAATATTAACTATA
>NC_084565.2:41297500-41387500 GCF_033978685.3 Nerophis lumbriciformis
AAACTGCACTCGCATGACAGTGTCTGATTGGTTGGCCAAGTAGAATGTCTTCATTCCAGTATTTCATACACAAGGTCCACTTGTATACCCTAAAAAAAAGACAAGAACCATTTTAAATTAAAGCTGCAAGCAGCATTGGTCGGGCCCGCGTATTTGGCAGGTGCTAGTCCTAAGTGTCCCAATACTATTGTCCAGTTTTAGTCCTAAGTGTCCCAATACTTTTAGCCAGTGTAGGTGTCCCAATACTTTTGTCCAGTGGTAGTCCTAAGCAGGCCCGGCCCTAATCAATCTGGCGCCCTAGGCAAGATTTTAGGTGCCCCCCCCCCACATCAGCAGTGAAGTGTATATACTCACAAGAACCCGAATAGCTTTGTCTTTGACCTTTTTTTTTTTTACTTACAACTATACCTAATATATAAAGGGGTGGAAAAGTGACTATTACCTGCAGGGCAAACATTAGCTAACCAGAAGGCAATAACAATGTAAACAAAAAACACCTGCTTAAAAGATCTAATACAAATGTCCCTGAGGAATGTAAGGCGGGAGTACTGTAATTACCTAACGTTATATTATTATTTTCCATAACAATTTAGCCCCCTCCACAATATTAACCCGACGTTAAAACAGAACTAGCTATTTATTGATTAGCAATTGCCGAGTCATGTAACATTAGCTTAATGCTAAAAAGCCAGGTTACTATCACATTCTGTAACAGACAAATAATTTCATGTAGGCTAACGTTACCTACCTGCTACCTCTGTCTTTTCTCGTTTCTCCTCTTCTTTTCTCTTTTTTCTTCCCTGGGCACCTGACAGTTTTGGCCGTTTTGACATCTTGTGTTGATTTTTTGATGTGGTGACGTCCAAAAAGAGTCATGATACGGGAAGGGAGGGGGCGCACCGTGCGGGGGGAGGAGGGGGGGGCGTAATGTTGTAACAAATAATATTTCTATTAAATAGGCTTTACTTTGCATTTTAATTAACGTGAGATTATTTTTTGTATTTAGAAATAATAGTAACAACTTTTTTCTTTTTTTTTTTCCTCCAACATTTGTGGCACTGGCATGGCGCCCCCTGATGGACGGCGCCCTTAGTGCAGTGCTTCCTGCTTTTAAGCAGCCATCTTAAAAAAACAGCAGCGCAGCGGGTCTTTGAGGGGTCATAAAATCAAAACCGGAGCAGTTATTAAAACGCCCATCTAGACTTTTAATCACAAGGGTTTAATCTCTCTCCTGTGTTAGTTTGAAGCCGAAACGACAAACGCGCTCAGAGGAGATAGATTTTGAAGGAAGGTGACCGGTTTTTACAAATATTTTGTTTTGAAGGGGGAATAGCAAACTTCCTGTTGATTTTTGCTGGGGGATGTCAATTTATGAAATGTCTAAGTGAGACCTACATATAGGTTTTTGTTTCATGTCTCTATGACCTTCCCAGTGGGAGTTACAGGCAGTTTTGTCAGTTTTTTCAACCGAGGAGCAGTTTTTTGTGCGTTTCATTAAAACATTTTGAGATTTGGGATTAGGTTTTTTTATTAGATCACAATTTTTGCCAGTCCTGATGTGTGCGTTCAGTTTGGTGAGTTCTGAAGCATGTTAAGGGGGTCAAATTACAGCTCAAAGAGGCAAAAGTGACTGTTTTTAGTACTTTTTTGTCTTGAAGGGGGAATTGCCAACTTCCTGTTGATTTTAGCCCGATAATGTACTATTATGAAATGTAGGTCTAAGTCAGACCTACATAGAGGTTAAAAAGGCAATTTTCGCAGGTCCTGATGTGTGGGTCAAATATGGTGAGTTTTGAAGCATGTTAAGTGGGTCAAATTACAGTTTAATGTGGCGGCGGAAGAATAAAGAATTAAAGCTGCAAGCAGCGTTGGTCGGGCCCGCGTATTTGGCAGGTGCTAGTCCTAAGTGTCCCAATACTTTTGTCTACTTGTAGTCTGAAGTGTCCCAATACTTTTGTCTAGTGTACCTACCTTGTCTGCATTGTGTGGGCACGTTGGTGCTTCCTGCTTTTAAGCAGCCATCTTAAAAAAACAGCAGCGCAGCAGCATCAGCTGCTTTGAAGGGTCATAAAATCAAAACCGGAGCAGTTATTAAAACGCCCATCTATACTTTTAATCACAAGGGTTTAATCTCTCTCCTGTGTTAGTTTGAAGCCGAAACGACAAACGCGCTCAGAGGAGATAGATTTTGAAGGAAGGTGACCGGTTTTTACAAAAGTGTTGTTTTGAAGGGGGAATAGCAAACTTCCTGTTGATTTTTGCTGGGGGTTGTCAATTTATGAAATGTAGGTCTAAGTGAGACCTACATATAGGTTTTTGTTTCATGTCTCTCCGACCTTCCCAGTGGGAGTTACAGGCAGTTTTGTCAGTTTTTTCATCCGAGGAGCAGTTTTTTGTGTGTTTTATTAAAAAATTGCGCTAGAGCACAATTTTGAGATTTGGGCTTAGGTTTTTTTTTTATTAGATCACAATTTTTGCCAGTCCTGATGTGTGCGTTCAGTTTGGTGAGTTCTGAAGCATGTTAAGGGGGTCAAATTACAGCTCAAAGAGGCAAAAGTGACTGTTTTTAGTACTTTTTTGTCTTGAAGGGGGAATTGCCAACTTCCTGTTGATTTTAGCCCGAGAATGTACTATTATGAAATGTAGGTCTAAGTCAGACTTACATAGAGGTTAAAAAGGCAATTTTCGCAGGTCCTGATGTGTGGGTCAAATATGGTGAGTTTTGAAGCATGTTAAGTGGGTCAAATTACAGTTTAATGTGGCGGCGGAAGAATAAAGAATAAAGAATTAAAGCTGCAAGCAGTGTTGGTCGGGCCCGCGTATTTGGCAGGTGCTAGTCCTAAGTGTCCCAATACTTTTGTCTACTTTTAGTCAGAATTGTCCCAAGACTTTTGTCTAGTGTACCTACCTTGTCTGCATTGTGTGGGCACGTTGGTGCTTCCTGCTTTTAAGCAGCCATCTTAAAAAAACAGCAGCGCAGCAGCATCAGTGCAGCGGGTCTTTGAAGGGTCATAAAATCAAAACGGGAGCAGTTATTAAAAAGCTGTTCTATACTTTTAATCACAAGGGTTTAATCTCTCTCCTGTGTTAGTTTGAAGCCGAAACGACAAACGCACTCAGAGGAGATAGATTTTGAAGGAAGGTGACCGGTTTTTACAAAAATGTTGTTTTGAAGGGGGAATAGCAAACTTCCTGTTGATTTTTGCTGGGGGTTGTCAATTTATGAAATGTAGGTCTACTGTTTCATGTCTCTCCGACCTTCCCAGTGGGAGTTACAGGCAGTTTTGTCAGTTTTTTCATCCGAGGAGCAGTTTTTTGTGCGTTTTATTAAAAAATTGCGCTAGAGCACAATTTTGAGATTTGGGGTTAGTTTTTTTTTTTATTAGATCACAATTTTTTGCCAGTCCTGATGTGTGCGTTCAGTTTGGTGAGTTCTGAAGCATGTTAAGGGGGTCAAATTACAGCTCAAAGAGGCAAAAGTGACTGTTTTTAGTACTTTTTTGTCTTAAAGGGGGAATTGCCAACTTCCTGTTGATTTTAGCCCGAGAATGTACTATTATGAAATGTAGGTCTAAGTCAGACCTACATAGAGGTTTTTGTTTCATGTCTCTCCGACATTCCTAGTGGGAGTTACAGGCAGTCTAGTTTCTTTTTTCCCTAGGGGGCGCTAGAGCGCAATTTTGAGTTTTGTGGTTCGGTTTTTTAAAAAAAAGGCAATTTTCGCAGGTCCTGATGTGTGGGTCAAATATGGTGAGTTTTGAAGCATGTTAAGTGGGTCAAATTACAGTTTAATGTGGCGGCGGAAGAATAAAGAATAAAGAATTAAAGCTGCAAGCAGCATTGGTCGGGCCCGCGTATTTGGCAGGTGCTAGTCCTAAGTGTCCCAATACTTTTGTCTACTTTTAGTCTGAAGTGTCCCAAGACTTTTGTCTAGTGTACCTACCTTGTCTGCATTGTGTGGGCACGTTGGTGCTTCCTGCTTTTAAGCAGCCATCTTAAAAAAACAGCAGCGCAGCAGCATCAGCTGCTTTGAAGGGTCATAAAATCAAAACCGGAGCAGGTATTAAAAAGCTGTTCTATACTTTTATACACAAGGGTTCAATCTCTCTCCTGTGTTAGTTTGAAGCCTAAACGACAAACGCGCTCAGAGGAGATAGATTTTGAAGGAAGGTGACCGGTTTTTACAAAAATGTTGTTTTGAAGGGGGAATAGCAAACTTCCTGTTGATTTTTGCTGGGGGATGTCAATTTATGAAATGTAGGTCTAAGTGAGACCTACATATAGGTTTTTGTTTCATGTCTCTCCGACCTTCCCAGTGGGAGTTACAGGCAGTTTTTTCATCCGAGGAGCAGTTTTTTGTGCGTTTTATTAAAAAATTTTGAGATTTGGGGTTAGGTTTTTTTTTATTAGATCACAATTTTTGCCAGTCCTGATGTGTGCGTTCAGTTTGGTGAGTTCTGAAGCATGTTAAGGGGGTCAAATTACAGCTCAAAGAGGCAAAAGTGACTTGTTTTTAGTACTTTTTTGTCTCGAAGGGGGAATTGCCAACTTCCTGTTGATTTTAGCCCGAGAATGTACTATTATGAAATGTAGGTCTAAGTCAGACCTACATAGAGGTTTTTGTTTCATGTCTCTCCGACATTCCTAGTGGGAGTTACAGGCAGTCTAGTTTTTTTTTCCTAGGGGGTGCTAGAGCGCAATTTTGAGTTTTGTGGTTCGTTTTTTTTTTAAAAGGCAATTTTCGCAGGTCCTGATGTGTGGGTCAAATATGGTGAGTTTTGAAGCATGTTAAGTGGGTCAAATTACAGTTTAATGTGGCGGCGGAAGAATAAAGAATTAAAGCTGCAAGCAGCATTGGTCGGGCCCGCGTATTTGGCAGGTGCTAGTCCTAAGTGTCCCAATACTTTTGTCCAGTTTTAGTGCTCAGTGTCCCAAGACTTTTGTCTAGTGTACCTACCTTGTCTGCATTGTGTGGGCACGTTGGTGCTTCCTGCTTTTAAGCAGCCATCTTAAAAAAACAGCAGCGCAGCAGCATCAGTGCAGCGGGTCTTTGAAGGGTCATAAAATCAAAACCGGAGCAGGTATTAAAAAGCTGTTCTATACTTTTATACACAAGGGTTCAATCTCTCTCCTGTGTTAGTTTGAAGCCTAAACGACAAACGCGCTCAGAGGAGATAGATTTTGAAGGAAGGTGACCGGTTTTTACAAAAATGTTGTTTTGAAGGGGGAATAGCAAACTTCCTGTTGATTTTTGCTGGGGGTTGTCAATTTATGAAATGTAGGTCTAAGTGAAACCTACATATAGGTCAGTGGGAGTTACAGGCAGTTTTGTCAGTTTTTTCATCCGAGGAGCAGTTTTTTGTGCGTTTTCTTAAAAAATTGCGCTAGAGCACAATTTTGAGATTTGGGGTTAGGTTTTTTTATTAGATCACAATTTTTGCCAGTCCTGATGTGTGCGTTCAGTTTGGTGAGTTCTGAAGCATGTTAAGGGGGTCAAATTACAGCTCAAAGAGGCAAAAGTGACTTGTTTTTAGTACTTTTTTGTCTTGAAGGGGGAATTGCCAACTTCCTGTTGATTTTAGCCCGAGAATGTACTATTATGAAATGTAGGTCTAAGTCAGACCTACATAGAGGTTAAAAAGGCAATTTTCGCAGGTCCTGATGTGTGGGTCAAATATGGTGAGTTTTGAAGCATGTTAAGTGGGTGAAATTACAGTTTAATGTGGCGGCGGAAGAATAAAGAATTAAAGCTGCAAGCAGCGTTGGTCGGGCCCGCGTATTTGGCAGGTGCTAGTCCTAAGTGTCCCAATACTTTTGTCTACTTGTAGTCTGAAGTGTCCCAAGACTTTTGTCTAGTGTACCTACCTTGTCTGCATTGTGTGGGCACGTTGGTGCTTCCTGCTTTTAAGCAGCCACATTAAAAAAAACAGCAGCGCAGCAGCATCAGCGCAGCGGGTCTTTGAAGGGTCATAAAATCAAAACCGGAGCAGTTATTAAAACGCCCATCTATACTTTTAATCACAAGGGTTTAATCTCTCTCCTGTGTTAGTTTGAAGCCGAAACGACAAACGCGCTCAGAGGAGATAGATTTTGAAGAAAGGTGACCGGTTTTTACAAATATTTTGTTTTGAAGGGGGAATAGCAAACTTCCTGTTGATTTTTGCTGGGGGATGTCAATTTATGAAATGTAGGTCTAAGTGAGACCTACATATAGGTTTTTGTTTAATGTCTCTCCGACCTTCCCAGTGGGAGTTACAGGCAGTTTTGTCAGTTTTTTCATCCGAGGAGCAGTTTTTTGTGTGTTTTATTAAAACATTTTGAGATTTGGGGTTAGGTTTTTTTATTAGATCACAATTTTTGCCAGTCCTGATGTGTGCGTTCAGTTTGGTGAGTTCTGAAGCATGTTAAGGGGGTCCAATTACAGCTCAAAGAGGCAAAAGTGACTGTTTTTAGTACTTTTTTGTCTTGAAGGGGGAATTGCCAACTTCCTGTTGATTTTAGCCCGAGAATGTACTATTATGAAATGTAGGTCTAAGTCAGACCTACATAGAGGTTTTTGTTTCATGTCTCTCCGACCTTCCTAGTGGGAGTTACAGGCAGTCTAGTTTCTTTTTTCCCTAGGGGGCGCTAGAGCGCAATTTTGAGTTTTGTGGTTCGTTTTTTTTTTAAAAAGGCAATTTTCGCAGGTCCTGATGTGTGGGTCAAATATGGTGAGTTTTGAAGCATGTTAAGTGGGTCAAATTACAGTTTAATGTGGCGGCGGAAGAATAAAGAATAAAGAATTAAAGCTGCAAGCAGCATTGGTCGGGCCCGCGTATTTGGCAGGTGCTAGTCCTAAGTGTCCCAATACTTTTGTCCAGTGATAGTCCTAAGTGTCCCAATACTTTTGTGTACTTGTAGTCTGAAGTGTCCCAATACTTTTGTCTAGTGTACCTACCTTGTCTGCATTGTGTGGGCACGTTGGTGCTTCCTGCTTTTAAGCAGCCACCTTAAAAAAACAGCAGCGCAGCAGCATCAGCGCAGCGGGTCTTTGAAGGGTCATAAAATCAAAACCGGAGCAGTTATTAAAACGCCCATCTATACTTTTAATCACAAGGGTGATTAGTTTGAAGCCGAAACGACAAACGCGCTCAGAGGAGATAGATTTTGAAGAAAGGTGACCGGTTTTTACAAATATTTTGTTTTGAAGGGGGAATAGCAAACTTCCTGTTGATTTTTGCTGGGGGTTGTCAATTTATGAAATGTAGGTCTAAGTGAGACCTACATATAGGTTTTTGTTTCATGTCTCTCCGACCTTCCCAGTGGGAGTTACAGGCAGTTTTGTCAGTTTTTTCATCCGAGGAGCAGTTTTTTGTGCGTTTTATTAAAAAATTGCGCTAGAGCACAATTTTGAGATTTGGGGTTAGTTTGTTTTTTTATTAGATCACAATTTTTTGCCAGTCCTGATGTGTGCGTTCAGTTTGGTGAGTTCTGAAGCATGTTAAGGGGGTCAAATTACAGCTCAAAGAGGCAAAAGTGACTGTTTTTAGTACTTTTTTGTCTTGAAGGGGGAATTGCCAACTTCCTGTTGATTTTAGCCCGAGAATGTACTATTATGAAATGTAGGTCTAAGTCAGACCTACATAGAGGTTTTTGTTTCATGTCTCTCCGACCTTCCTAGTGGGAGTTACAGGCAGTCTAGTTTGTTTTTTCCCTAGGGGGCGCTAGAGCGCAATTTTGAGTTTTGTGGTTCGTTTTTTTTTTAAAAAAAGGCAATTTTCGCAGGTCCTGATGTGTGGGTCAAATATGGTGAGTTTTGAAGCATGTTAAGTGGGTCAAATTACAGTTTAATGTGGCGGCGGAAGAATAAAGAATTAAAGCTGCAAGCAGCGTTGGTCGGGCCCGCGTATTTGGCAGGTGCTAGTCTGAAGTGTCCCAATACTTTTGTGTAGTGTACCTACCTTGTCTGCATTGTGTGGGCACGTTGGTGCTTCCTGCTTTTAAGCAGCCATCTTAAAAAAAACAGCAGCGCAGCAGCATCAGCTGCTTTGAAGGGTCATAAAATCAAAACCGGAGCAGTTATTAAAACGCCCATCTATACTTTTAATCACAAGGGTTTAATCTCTCTCCTGTGTTAGTTTGAAGCCGAAACGACAAACGCGCTCAGAGGAGATAGATTTTGAAGGAAGGTGACCGGTTTTTACAAAAATGTTGTTTTGAAGGGGGAATAGCAAACTTCCTGTTGATTTTTGCTGGGGGTTGTCAATTTATGAAATGTAGGTCTAAGTGAGACCTACATATAGGTTTTTGTTTCATGTCTCTCCGACCTTCCCAGTGGGAGTTACAGGCAGTTTTGTCAGTTTTTTTCATCCGAGGAGCAGTTTTTTGTGCGTTTTATTAAAAAATTGCGCTAGAGCACAATTTTGAGATTTGGGGTTAGTTTTTTTTTTTATTAGATCACAATTTTTTGCCAGTCCTGATGTGTGCGTTCAGTTTGGTGAGTTTTGAAGCATGTTAAGGGGGTCAAATTACAGCTCAAAGAGGCAAAAGTGACTGTTTTTAGTACTTTTTTGTCTTGAAGGGGGAATTGCCAACTTCCTGTTGATTTTAGCCCGAGAATGTACTATTATGAAATGTAGGTCTAAATCAGACCTACATAGAGGTTTTTGTTTCATGTCTCTCCGACCTTCCTAGTGGGAGTTACAGGCAGTCTAGTTTTTTTTTCTTCCTAGGGGGCGCTAGAGCGCAATTTTGAGTTTTGTGGTTCGGTTTTTTTTTTAAAAAAAGGCAATTTTCGCAGGTCCTGATGTGTGGGTCAAATATGGTGAGTTTTGAAGCATGTTAAGTGGGTCAAATTACAGTTTGTTGTGGCGGCGGAAGAATAAAGAATAAAGAATAAAACCTTAGAAATTCAATAGGTCCTTATGTCCCATTGCATAAGGACTCCCTTTGGGAGTCCTTATGCAATGGGCCATGCGGGCCCTAGTAAAAGTGTACATACACTTGTACAGAACATCATGTCATGGCTGTCTTGAGTTTCCAATCATTTCCACAACTCTTATATTTGTGTGATGTAGTGATTGGAGCACATACTTGTTGGTCACAAAAAACATTCATGAAGTTTGCTTCTTTGATGAATTTATTATGGGTCTACTGAAAATGTGCTTGGTCAAAAGTATACATACAGCAATGTTAATATTTGCTTACATGTCCCTTGGCAAGTTTACCTGCAATAAGGCACTTTTGGTAGCCATCCACAAGCTTCTGCTTGACCACTTGACCACAAAATTGCTGCAGTTCAGCTAAATGTGTTGCTTTTCTGACATGGACTTGTTTCTTCAGCATTGTCCACACCTTTAAGTCGTGACTTTGGGTAGGCCATTCTAAAACCTTCATTCTAGCCCAGGGGTCTGCAACAAAGAGCCGCATGTGGCTCTTTGATCACTCTGATGCGGCTCAGCTGCATACTTGCCGACCCTCCCGATTTCCCCGGGAGACTTCCGGATTTCGGTGCCTCACGCAGAAAACTCCCGGGATTAATATTCTCTGATTTTCACCCTAACAATAATAATAATAAGGGCGTGCCATGATGGTACAACATTTGGCACCCTCCACAATCTGTTCAGACAGCGTGCCAGCCCAGCTTTTTATTATATGCATCTTCTACTTGCACACGTACGTGACAGCAAGGCATACTTGGTCAACAGCCACACAGGTTACACTGACGGTGGCCATATAAAACAACTTTAACACTCTTACTAATAATGCGCCACACTTTGAACCAAAACCAAACAAGAATGACAAACACATTTCGGGAGAACATCTGCACCTTAACACAGTGGTTCTCAAACTTTTTTTTGTCATCCCCCACTTTGGACAAGGGGGAGTTTTCAAGCCCCACCTGCCCCCATCGCCCCAACAGAGCGCTAATGCCAAGCTTTAACATTTTCAAATTTATTGAACATCAAGTTGTATACATTCGAACTCAATAACATAAAATAACATTAAGTTCAATAATAAATAAAATAACTGTGCAGCTGTGGTATAACTTGCATCAAGTTCAATAATAAATAAAATAACTTCTATCAAGTTCAATAATAAATCAAAAAAAGTGTTATAACTTGCATCACGTTCAATAATAAATCAAATAAAAGTGTTATAACTTGCATCAAGTTCAATAATAAATCAAAAAAAGTGTGATAACTTGCATTAAGTTCAATAATAAATCAAAAAAGTGTTACAACTTGCATCAAGTTCAATAATAAATCAAAAAGTGTTATAACTTGCATCACGTTCAATAATAAATCAAAAAAAGTGTTATAACTTGCATCAAGTTCAATAATAAATCAAATAACTTGCATCAAGTTCAATAATAAATTAAAAAAAGTGTTATAACTTGCATCAAGTTCAATAATAAATAAAACAAAAGTGTTATAACTTGCATCAAGTACAATAATAAAAAAAAAAGTGTTATAACTTGCATCAAGTTCAATAATAAATCAAATAAAAGTGTTATAACTTGCATCAAGTTCAATAATAAATCAAATAACTTGCATCAAGTTCAATAATAAATAAAAATAAGTGTTATAACTTGCATCAAGTTCAATAATAAATAAAACGAAAGTGTTATAACTTGCATCAAGTTCAATAATAAATCAAAAAAAGTGTTATAACTTGCATCAAGTTCAATAATAAATCAAATAAAAGTGTTATAACTTGCATCAAGTTCAATAATAAATCAAAAAAAGTGTGATAACTTGCATCAAGTTCAATAATAAATCAAAAAGTGTTATAACTTGCATCACGTTCAATAATAAATCAAAAAAAGTGTTATAACTTGCATCAAGTTCAATAATAAATCAAATAACTTGCATCAAGTTCAATAATAAATCAAAAAAAGTGTTATAACTTGCATCAAGTTCAATAATAAATAAAACGAAAGTGTTATAACTTGCATCAAGTTCAATAATAAATCAAAAAAAGTGTTATAACTTGCATCAAGTTCAATAATAAATCAAAAAAAGTGTTATAACTTGCATCAAGTTCAATAATAAATAAAACAAAAGTGTTATAACTTGCATCAAGTTCAATAATAAATCAAATAACTTGCATCAAGTTCAATAATAAATACAATAAAAGTGCCACCTTCCTCCCGTTCCTCGCGCCCCACCTGTCATGTCTCTATTCCCCACCAGTGGGGCGCGCCCCACACTTTGAGAAACGCTGCCTTAACACAACATAAACACAACAGAACAAATACCCAGAATCCCATGCAGCCCTGACTCTTCCGGGCTACATTATACACCCCTGCTACCACCGAACCCCTGCTCCCCCACACATCAACCCCTTCCTCCGTGCATCGGTTGAGGTGGGCGGGGTTTGGTAGCGGGGGTGTATAATGTAGCCCGGAAGAGTTAGAGCTGCATGGGATTCTGGGTATTTGTCCTGTTGTGTTTATGTTGTGTTACGGTGCAGATGTTCTCCCGAAATGTGTTTGTCATTCTTGTTTGGTGTGGGTTCACAGTGTGGCGCATTATTAGTAAGAGTGTTAAAGTTTTTTCATACCGCCACCGTCAGTGTAACCTGTGTGGTTGTTGACCAAGTATGCCTTGCTGTCATTTACGTGAGCAAGTAGAAGCCCCATACAACGTGTGGCTGAGCCGGCACGCTGGTTATGATGGACGCTGAAATACTGTACTATCACGGCACGTCCGAGTAAACAGTTGTCCTGAAATTCGTAGTCTGCCGGAAAAATCGGGAGGGTTGACAAGTATGTGGCTCCCATTATCTTCTTTAATTTGTGAAACTGGTCAAAATGGCTCTTTGAGTGGTAAAGGTTGCCGACCCCTGTTCTAGCCTGATTTAGCCATTCCTTTACCACTTTTGAGGTGTGTTTGGGGTCATTGTCCTGTTGGAACACCCAACTGCGCCCAAGACCCAACCTCCGGGCTGATGATTTTAGCTTGTCCTGAAGAATTTGGAGGTAATCCTCTTTTTTCATTGTCCCATTAAAAGCAGCAGTTCCATTGGCAGCAAAACAGGCCCAGAGCATAATACTACCACCACCATGCTTGACGGTAGACATGGTGTTCCTAGGATTAAAGGCCTCACCTCATAACAGAGAGAAGATGGCTCCCGTTTAGGACAAGCAACTCCCGGATGTAACTGGGGCAAGCGACAACAACAACGAGGAGGACGAGGAAGGACTGGACCTCTGGACCTCGATATTAAGAGTTAAGTTTCTACTCTTTCCAGTTCTAAATTGCCTTCAGGACAAAACATTGTGGTGTTTGGGGAGGACGGGTCAGGGAAAACTTCACTTCTGTCCAAGCTTCATGGAACCAAACACAACAAAAGAGGACGAGGACTGGAATATCAATACTTAAATGTCCATGATGAAGACCGAGGTGACATTACACGATCCTGGACAGGGACCTGTACCATTTACCTTTTCCCCTCCAAACATATTGCTGGGTATTGTCATACTTGCCAACCTTGAGCCCTCCGATTTCGGGAGGTGGGTGGGGGGGCGTGGTCGGGGGTGGGCCGGGGGACTACAAAGCGGAGAGAAGGCAGGATCTGCCCAAGTTCCAGACAACCTCTTTTTCTCCTTTTTCCACTGTTTTACGAACCTCTTTTTGAACTCTTAGAAATACTTGACTTTCAGTGAATTCTAGCTATATATATATATATATATATACATACATATTTTATTACATATATATATATATATATATATATATATATATATATATATATATAAAGAAATACTTGAATTTCAGTGTTCATTTATTTACACACATAACACTCATCTACTCATTGTTGAGTTAAGGGTTGAATTGGCCATCCTTGTTCTGTTCTCTGTCACTATTTCAGAACACACACATTATACAAATATACATTATAAAATCAATAAGAAAACGGGAACTCTAATTTGGGAGTCTGAATTAGGATCAGAAGTTCCTATATAAACATTGCACACTCACTTCGCCTTTTTGTATTGATTACTGCAGCTGTGCACTGGATTCAATCACAAATACAAACTACAACTCACAAACACTTTAGAGTTAGGCTCCACCATCAGAATGTGTACTTAAACTTATTAAAGATCACATGGATATTATTCAGTGAGTTGATTCACCAAAACTAACCTGTTATACAGGAGGAAAAAGCACACAGGACGTTTCAATTGTTCACAGACTGGTCGCTCTCATCAGAATGACAAGACACTTCCGGTCTGCAGGTGATAGCATTCAATTGGGAAGAAACGCCCTACTGCCCCCTACTGACCAATGTGAATACTGATAAATGTGGAATGACAGCTCCAAAAACAAATTCAAACCACAAAATAAAATAAATAAATCAACACAAAAATGTGACACATTATGGGTGGGTCACATATGCATGTACAGTAGATGGCAGTATTGTCCTGTTTAAAAGTGTCACAACATTGCTGTTTACGGCAATGTTGTGAACAGGCTGTCAACACGTCACTCAGGTCCGCATGGAGCTGGAGGGGGCGTGGCCTCCAGCTCCGCCTGAATTTCGGGAGATTTTTGGGAGAAATTTTGTCCCGGGAGGTTTTCGGGAGAGGCGTTGAATTTCGGGAGTCTCCCGGAAAATCCGGGAGGGTTCGCAAGTATGGGTATTGTGGCCAAACAGCTCAATTGTGACCACAGAACTTTCCTCCAGAAGGTCTTATCTTTGTCCATGTGATGTCAGATGAAACAAAAATGGAGCTGTTTGGCCACAATACCCAGCAATATGTTTGGAGGAGGAAAAGTGAGGCCTTTAATCCCAGGAACACCATTCCTACAGTCAAGCATAGTGGTGGTAGTATTATGCTCTGGGCCTGTTTTGCTGCCAATGGAACTGCTGCTTTAAATGGGACAATGAAAAAGGAGGATTACCTCCAAATTCTTCAGGACAAGCTAAAATCATCAGCCCGGAGGTTGGGTCTTGGGCGCAGTTGGGTGTTCCAACAGGACAATGACGTCAAAAGTGGTAAAGGAATGGCTAAATCAGGCTAGAATGAAGGTTTTAGAATGGCCTTCCCAAAGTCCTGTGTGGACAATGCTGAAGAAACAAGTCCATGTCAGAAAACCAAAAAATTTAGTTGATCTGCACCAATTTTGTCAAGAGGAGTGGTCAAAAATTCAAGCAGAAGCTTGTGGATGGCTACTGTTGCGTTTTGGACCAGTTGTTCCTCCCAAGGAATTCAAGTCACAAGTCGCTCCCAAGCTCTTTACGACACTTAAAGCTGAGTTGAAAAACCACCAGAGACAGAATAGGTATTTTGTAATATATTTGCAAAGCTTTGCAGATATACATTTGAGACCAGTCCAGCATAGAACATTCTATCGCCGCCAAACTGGTCTGTCTTTCCGACCCAAAACCCTCTCCCCTCTTCCCTCTCTCTAGTCAAAACAAATGCTTATTATCGCTCTCTCTAACATTCCTCATTCAAGGTTAAGCACACAGTTTTGCAGACAACCAAAAGACCACAATTGGAAGAACACGAGCTGTTTTCAAATATGACTATGAAATAAAAGTAGTAACACTTAAATTCGGATATATGTAAATATCTGCCTCCGACACTACCAAAAGCGCCTTATTGCAGGTAAACTTGCCAAGGGACATGTAAGCAAATATTAACATTGCTGTATGTATACTTTTGACACTCACATTTTCAGTAGAGCCATAATAAATTCATCAAAGAAGCAAACTTCATGAATGTTTTTTGTAACCAACAAGTATGTGCTCCAATCACTACATCACAAAAAAATAAGAGTTGTAGAAATGATTGGAAACTCAAGACAGCCATGACATGATGTTCTTTACAAGAGTATGTACACTTTGGACCACAACTGTATACATACATATATATACATACATTAGAGATGCGCGGATAGGCAATTATTTCATCCGCAACCGCATCACAAAAGTCGTCAACCATCCGCCATCCACCCGAACTAACATTTAATCAAAACCGCACCCGCCCGTTGTTATATATCTAATATAGACGATGCAAGGCATTAGTGAGGTTATAAAACTTTTGCCTGTTAAAGAAAGGAGACTGATCCAATGCAGCAGAGACATTCAATGTCACGGCCCAGACGCACACCAGTGCGCAATCATCTGGGAGCCGCGCTGAGCGCACCGCCAAGCGCGCTCGCGCCACTCAAAACTGCTGCAGGCAGCTGCGTTCTATCTTGTTTTAACATCCTGTGGCACTCTTCTGGGATCACGGCGGACGAAACTGCTCATGCTCAGGGTGTTTGTGGAGGTTCGGGGTTTTGCACAAATGTGATGCACCATGTTAGATGTCCCGGTTTTGTGACTGTCGGAGACATAAACAGCGTCGCAGCTCTTGCAAATCATGTAGCCAGCATTACTATCATCCTGATTTACAACCTCATAAAAACGAGTCCACGCTGAACTTTTCTGGCCTTTTTTCCCCTGGTCTTTAGTATTCCCTTTTTTGGTTTGTCGCGTACCACGTTTGCTGCCGGCGTTGCCATCTCTTTTTTTTTTTTCTTCTTCTGTTGTGGCATATGCTGCAGGTGCCTGCTCGTTTTTCGTATGTGGGTAACAACATTTAACTATGTATATATATTTCCCAATTGGTTTAACTGCCACCCGCCTGAATCTATTTAAAATCTAATTTTTTTTTATTTCAACCGCCCGACCCGACCCTAATTTTTTTTTATTTCAACCGCCCGACCCGCGGATAATCCGCGGACTCCGCGGTTGTGTCCGCAAACCGCGCATCTCTAACATACATACTAGAGATGCGCGGATAGGCAATTTATTTCATCCGCAACCGCGTCAGAAAGTCGTCAACCATCCGCCATCCACCCGATGTAATGTTTGATCAGAACTGCACCCGCCCGCCATCCGCCCGATCTAATATAGATGATGCAAGGCATTAGTGAGCCTGCCAACTACTCCGGTTTTCCCGTAATTCGTACGGTTTTCATCAACCTATTCCGGGTTTTTCATTAATTAAAAAAAAAAAAAAGGGTGAAAACTACGCGAATTGCACCTTGTGCAGACAAGATTTTTCGATCGGACACGGAGGAATTAGCGATGTAAAAGACCACGTTGGGACAAAAAAACACAAGTCTAATGCCGTTGCTAGCGATACAAGTGGAAAACTTTCAACGTTTTTCGTCGCCCAAACAGATTCTTTGGATGTGATAAATGCCGAAGTTTTATTTACGGAGGCAATAATTGAGCATGGACTTCCAATCGCACTGGCTGATCACATGGGACAGTTAAATGTTTGTAATGCAACCTTTAAAAATCATTACGCGGTGATCGCGGTCCCAAAAATAAACTTTTCTTGCATGATAATGTCCAGAAAAACTCACTTTATATTACTATAGAGTCCTTTTAACGAATGAGTTTGATGGTTTATCACAAACCTTAAATGAAAGAAGTCCTTTGTTCTCCTGCACCATGGCCTTGCTTCGTGTTTGGTGCGCAAGCTTTATAACCTCACTGAGGTTATAAAGCTTTTGCCTGTTAAAGAAAGGAGACTGATCCAATGCAGCACAGACTTTCGCGTGCCACGCTGTCACGACCCAGACGCACACCAGTGCGCAATCATATGGGAGCCGCGCTGAGCGCACCTCCAAGCGCGTCTCGCTGCCGGCGACGGCCGGGTATATGGGCCCGACGCTCCAGCGCCATCCATTTTCAGGGCTAGTTGATTCGGCAGGTGGGTTGTTACACACTCCTTAGCGGGTTCCGACTTCCATGGCCACCGTCCTGCTCTCTATATCAACCAGGGTGAGCCCCACCCCTTTCGTGAGCGCACTGCGCGCAGAGTGACCCCTGTTACGCGCCCCCGGCAACAGGGGTGGCGGGCAGGTAAGCTGCTTACCTGCTGCGTGTGACGCCGGCCGCGGCGAAGGCGGACGAGGCGGGGTGTCGGTGCGGTGGGCGCGGTAGTGACCCTGGACGTGCGTCGGGCCCTTCTCGCGGATCGCCTCAGCTACGGCTCCCGGTGGGGCCCTCTCGGGGGAAGGGGCCTCGGTCCCGGACCCCGGCGAGGCGTCCCTTCTCCGCTCCGTAAAAGTGTCCATCTCTTTTTTTTTTCTTCTTCTGTTGTGGCATATGCTGCAGGTGCCTGCTCGTTTTTCGTATGTGGGTAACAACATTTAACTATGTATATATATTTCCCAATTGGTTTAACTGCCACCCGCCTGAATCTATTTAAAATCTAATTTTTTTTTTATTTCAACCGCCCGACCCGACCCGCGGATAAAATCTAATTTTTTTTTATTTCAACCGCCCGACCCGCGGATAATCCGCGGACTCCGCGGTTGTGTCCGCAAACCGCGCATCTCTAACATGCTTATAGTCCAAGAGTGGCTAAAATATGTAAATATATTTATTTATTTTAAAATTTGGTGAGTTAAATGCCCTGGGAAAATCCAATATATTATTGTTTTACCGCCCAGTCCTACTGTAGTAGTCTTGACTTGCAAGACCGCAGTTGATGGTTGATCAACCACCTCCTCGTCATCCTGTCAACGGTTTATGTTCCTCACAAAACCATCAGAATCTGGGAGACTTAGACCTTAGTCCGGACGTTGAATGACTGATGACTTAAAGCCGGGTGTGTTGTGCAGGCAAAGGCAACCTGACGCCGTGTGCAGAGTTCAACTTTGCCAAGGACCCAGAGTCTGCGTACATTGTCCTGGAGGAGTTCCTCTGCCCGACCCGCGTGGCATCATGGGAATATTCCTGCAAGAACGCTCTGACGTGGGTAAGAGTTCCAAACCAAACTCACCCTTTTAAGTTCCTGATGATTTGTGTGGATCCTGCTCAGGAGTTCTTCGAGGAGCTGGTCAACCAGGACAGCCCCGCCGCCCGCTTCATGAAGACCATCACGTCCAGGTGCTGGGCCTACTCCAGAGAGGCCCTGAGGACCAGGAGGGACGCGTACTTCGGGCCTGGCTTCGTCTCCTACGACTCCTACGCCGTGGCGGCCTACGTGGACCCCAGCGTGGTGACGGAGAGCGTGGCGTGTCCCGTGCGCGTGGAGCTGCAGGGCGCCATGTGTCGCGGCATGATGGCACTGGACCTGGCGGGCCGGCTGAAGAAGCACAGCGTGACCGTGTTCACCCGGTGTGACAAGGACAAGATGGCCCGGCTGCTCATGGCGTCCCTCGGGCAGCCCTGATGCAGGGGAGACATGTTAGTGTGGCAAAGTACTTCAACTTACCTGTTAGAATACCCATCCATCCATCCATCTTCTTCCGCTTATCCAAGGTCGGGTCGCGGGGGCAGCAGCTTGAGCAGGGAAGCCCAGACTTCCCTCTCCCCAGCCACTTCGTCCAGCTCCTCCCGGGGGATCCCGAGGCGTTCCCAGGCCAGCCGGGAGACATAGTCTTCCCAGCGTGTCCTGGGTCTTCCCCGTGGCCTCCTACCGGTCGGACGTGCCAGAAACACCTTCCTAGGGAGGCGTTCGGGTGGCATCCTGACCAGATGCCCGAACCACCTCATCTGGCTCCTCTCCATGTGGAGGAGCAGCGGCTTTACTTTGAGCTCCTCCCGGATGGCAGAGCTTCTCACCCTATCTCTAAGGGAGAGCCCCGCCACTCGGCGGAGGAAACTCATTTCGGCCGCTTGTACCCGTGATCTTGTCCTTTCGGTCATAACCCAAAGCTCATGACCATAGGTGAGGATGGGAACGTAGATCGACCGGTAAATCGAGAGCTTTGCCTTCCGGCTCAGCTCCTTCTTCACCACAACGGATCGATGCAGCGTCCGCATTACTGAAGACGCCGCACCGATCCGCCTGTCGATCTCACGATCCACTCTTCCCCCACTCGTGAACAAGACTCCGAGGTACTTGAACTCCTCCACTTGGGGCAAGATCTCCTCCCCAACCCGGAGATGGCACTCCACCCTTTTCCGGGAGAGAACCATGGACTCGGACTTGGAGGTGCTGATTCCCATCCCAGTCGCTTCACACTCGGCTGCGAACCGATCCAGTGAGAGCTGAAGATCTTGGCCGGAGGAAGCCATCAGGACCACATCATCTGCAAATAGCAGAGACCTAATCCTGCAGCCACCAAACCAGATCCCCTCAACACCTTGACTGCGCCTAGAAATTCTGTCCATAAAAGTTATGAACAGAATCGGTGACAAAGGGCAGCCTTGGCGGAGTCCAACCCTCACTGGAAACGTGTCCGACTTACTGCCTGTTAGAATAATTCTAAGATATCACAAAAACTTTGTGTTGAAATGAGTTCCCAGCGAGAAGACCAAAAGCTGTCTTTGAAACCTACCAGAAGAAGGCTTCTGTTGTCTTTCATGTATTGTAATCAACAGAAAGATAGTTTTAACCCAAGGACTACAAAGCGGAGAGAAGGCAGGATCTGCCCAATTTCCAGACGACCTCTTTTTGAACCTCCTTTTTCCACTGTTTTACGAACCTCTTTTTGAACTCTTTTACGACCTTTTCCGTGAACGGTTTACAACCTTTTCTTTTGAACTGTTGTAATCAAAGGCGATGGCTGTTTACGACCTCGGTCCCTTAGAACATACTTGCCAACCCTCCCGAATTTTCCGGGAGACTCCCGAAATTCAGCGCCTCTCCCGAAAACCTCCCCGGGACAAATATTCTCCCGAAAATCTACCGATTTTCAGCAGGAGCCGGAGGCCACGCCCACTCCAGCTCCATGCGGACCTGAGTGAGGACAGCCTTTTCTCAACAAGGTGACAAGAACTAAATCATCCAGACTAGAGGCAAATTGTAATATTATGTTTATGTTACCTAAAAATAAATATACTTATTAATTAAAAAAAATAAAAAAAATAAAAAATACTATTTTTTTTTTTTTACAATTATTTTTGTTTTTAGCAAAATATAGTAAAAAAAAAAAATAATAATAATAATTTTTTTTTTTTTTACTATATTTTGCTAAAAACATAAAAATAATTGTATTTTTTTGGTATTTTTTCTGACTCCTTATTACATCCAGCCATGGAATGAAAATAAACATATTTGAAATAATTAATTTTATATTATCATAATAATTCATTTAAAATGACCATATTTAATTATTAAAATAATTGCTTGTTTATCAACAACTTTAGCATTTTATTCATTACATTTTGAAGCTCTCAGAAGCCAAGTTATGTTATATTCCTTAATATTTATTTATGCAAGTTTGAAGTATCAATTATCCAAACAGTTTTGTTTGCATATTTTCAGGATGTATATATATATGTATATATATATATATATATATATATATATGTGTATGAAATACTTGACTTGGTGAATTCTAGCTGTCAATATACTCCCCCCTCTTAACCACGCCCCCTTTTTCTCCTTTTTCCACTGTTTTACGAACCTCTTGTTGAACTGTTTTACGAACCTCTTTTTGAACTCTTTTACGACCTTTTTCTGTGAACTGTTTACGACCTTTTCTTTTGAATTGTTGTAATCAAAGGCAATGGCTGTTTATGACCTCGATCCCTTAGAAACAGCTGTTGTCATGTGGCCAGAGAAAGTCCAAATAAAGGGGGAGGCGTACAATCTTTTGGCAGAGCGTAATGACACTGTACAAGGGTACAGATGTCCGAGCGTCTCTCCTCAAATTGAGCCACATTGAATTCTGTCTGTTTAATTCTTTGCTTCTTGTCTTGTTTAATAGATGTCATCGGTGTTTGAACCTGACATTACCTGATGCAGGGGAGACATGTTAGTGTGCCAAAGTACTTCAACTTACCTGTTAGAATAATTCTAAGATATCACAAAAACTTTGTGTTGAAATGAGTTCCCAGCGAGAAGACCAAAAGCTGTCTTTGAAACCTACCAGAAGAAGGCTTCTGTTGTCTTTCATGTATTGTAATCAACAGAAAGATAGTTTTAACACAAGGACTACAAAGCGGAGAGAAGGCAGGATCTGCCCAATTTCCAGACGACCTCTTTTTGAACCTCCTTTTTCCACTGTTTTACGAACCTCTTTTTGAACTCTTTTACGACCTTTTTCTGTGAACTGTTTACGACCTTTTCTTTTGAACTGTTGTAATCAAAGGCGATGGCTGTTTATGACCTCGGTCCCTTAGAACATACTTGCCAACCCTCCCGAATTTTCCGGGAGACTCCCGAAATTCAGCGCCTCTCCCGAAAACCTCCCCGGGACAAATATTCTCCCGAAAATCTACCGATTTTCAGCAGGAGCCGGAGGCCACGCCCACTCCAGCTCCATGCGGACCTGAGTGAGGACAAGCCTTTTTTCAAAAAGGTGACAAGAACTAAATCATCCAGACTAGAGGCAAATTGTAATATTATGTTTATCTTACCTAAAAATAAATATATTTATTAATTTAAAAAAATAAAAAATAAAAATACTATTTTTTTTTTACTATATTTTGCTAAAAACATAAAAATAATTGTATTTTTTTGGTATTTTTTCTGACTCCTTATTACATCCAGCCATAGAATGAAAATAAACGTATTTGAAATAATTAATTTTATATTATCATAATAATTCATTTAAAATGACCATATTTCATTATTAAAATAATTGCTTGTTTATCAACAACTTTAGCATTTTATTCATTACATTTTGAAGCTCTCATGAAGCCAAGTTATGTTATATTCCTTAATATTTATTTATGCAAGTTTGAAGTATCAATTATCCAAACAGTTTTGTTTGCATATTTTCAGGATGTATATATATATATATATATATATATGTATGAAATACTTGACTTCGTGAATTCTAGCTGTCAATATACTCCCCCCTCTTAACCACGCCCCAACTGTTTACGACCTTTTCTTTTGAATTGTTGTAATCAAAGGCAATGGCTGTTTATGACCTCGGTCCCTTAGAAACAGCTGTTGTCATGTGGCCAGAGAAAATCCAAATAAAGGGGGAGGCGTACAATCTTTTGGCAGAGCGTAATGACACTGTGCAAGGGTACAGATGTCCGAGCGTCTCTCCTCAAATTGAGCCAAATTGAATTCTGTCTGTTTAATTCTTTGCTTCTTGTCTTGTTTAATAGATGTCATCGGTGTTTGATCCTGACATTACCTGATGCAGGGAGACATGTTAGTGTGCCAAAGTACTCCAACTTACCTGTTAGAATAATTCTAAGTTATCACAAAAACTTTGTGTTGAAATGAGTTCCCAGCGAGAAGACCAAAAGCTGTCTTTGAAACCTACCAAGAAGGCTTGTAAAACTCCACTGTGTAAGGGGGGAAGCAACATGAAGGTGTTTGTTTTCTTTCATGTATTTTAATGAACAGAAAGATATTGTTTTAACCCAAGGACTACAAAGCGAGAAGGCAGGATCTGCCCAAGTTCCAGACGACCTCGTTTTTTCTCCTTTTTCCACTGTTTTACGAACCTCTTTTTGAACTCTTTTACGACCTTTTTCTGTTAACTGTTTACGACCTTTTCTTTTGAATTGTTGTAATCAAAGGCAATGGCTGTTTATGACCTCGATCCCTTAGAAACAGCTGATGCAGGGAGACATGTTAGTGTACCAAAGTACATCAACTTACCTTATGCAGGGAGACATGTTAGTGTACCAAAGTACTTCAACTTACCTTATGCAGGGAGACATGTTAGTGTGCCAATACTTGTAGGCATGTTGTGGTGTAAATAAGTGTGAAGGTGCTCTGCTGAAATCTTTTATTTTCTTCTTACAATACAATCCTCAAACTTAAGATGTCACCCAATAAATTTTATTCTTTCATTAAAACGGGGCCGACATTTTTGAAACGGTCGTCGCTGACATCCAATCAGAAGGGGTGAAGGTTGCCCGTGTAAGAGCCGAAACCAATGTTTGCTATAAAAGTCTGAACGCAAAATGACTGACGATCATTTGAAAACTGAACTAAGATTCTCATGTCACGAACCAAACTTTCAGCCTCGCCAGGCATAACGTCTGCTTTAGCATTAGCATGCTGATGCTACATCCTTTACTTGGGCGTATTGTCTGCTTTAGCATTAGCATGCTGATGCTAACAACCTTCCCCGGGCAAAACGTCTGCTCTATCATTAGCATGCTAAACATCCTAACCAGGTATAACATCTGCTTTAGCATTAGCATGCTGATGCTAACAACCTTTACCGGGAACAATGTCTGCTTAAACATTAGCATGCTAAACATCCTCACCAGGGCGTAACGTCTGCTTTAACATTGGCATGCTGTTGCGGACATCTTTTACCGGGTGCAATGTTTGCTTTAGCATTATAATGCCGATGCTAACATCTTTTACTGGCCATGTCTACTTTAGCATTAGCATGCTGATGTAAGCCTCGTCGGGCAGAATGTCCCCTTTAGCATTAGTATGCTGGTGCGAACATCCTTTACCGGGCATAACACCTCCTTTAGCAGTAGCACGCTAATGCTAACATCTTTTACCGGGCGTAACGTCTCCTTTAGCATTAGAATGTTGATGCTAACATCTTTTACTGGGCGTAACGTCTCCTTTAGAATTAGCATGCTGATGCTAACATCTTTTACCGGGCGTAACGTCTCCTTTAGCACTACCATGCTGATGCTAACATCCTTTACCGGGTGTAACGACTCCTTTAGCATTACCATGCTGATGCTAACATCCTTTATCAGGCATAACGTCTCCTTTAGCAGTAGCATGTTGATGCTAACATCTTTTACCAGGCGTAACGTCTCCTTTAGCATTAGCATGTTGATGCTAACATATTTTACCGGGTGTAACGATTCCTTTAGCATTACCATGCTGATGCTAACATCCTTTCCCAGGCATAACGTCTCCTTTAGCATTAGCACGTTGATGCTAACATCTTTTTACCGGGCGTAACGTCTCCTTTAGCATCAGCATGCTGATGCTAACATCTTTTTACCAGGCATAACGTCTCCTTTAGCATTAGCATGCTGATGCTAACATCTTTTACCAGGTATAACGTCTCCTTTAGAATTACCATGCTGATGCTAACATCTTTTACCGGGCATAACGTCTCCTTTAGAATTAGCATGCTGATGCTAACATCTTTTACTGGGCGTAATGTCTCCTTTAGCATTAGCATGCTGATGCTAACATCCTTTACCAGGAATAACGTCTCCTTTAGCATTAGCATGCTGATGCTAACATCTTTTACCAGGTATAACGTCTCCTTTAGAATTACCATGCTGATGCTAACATCTTTTACCGGGGATAACGTCTCCATTAGAATTAGCATGCTGATGCTAACATCTTTTACTGGGCGTAATGTCTCCTTTAGCATTAGCATGCTGATGCTAACATCCTTTACCAGGAATAACGTCTCCTTTAGCATTAGCATGTTGATGCTAACATCTTTTACCGGGTGAAACGACTCCTTTAGCATTACCATGCTGATGCTAATATCCTTTACCAGGCATAACGTCTCCTTTAGCATTAGCATGCTGATGCTAACATCTTTTTACCAGGCATAACGTCTCCTTTAGCATTAGCATGTTGATGCTAACATCTTTTACCGGGTATAACGACTCCTTTAGCATTACCATGCTGATGCTAACATATTTTACTGGGCGTAATGTCTCCTTTAGCATTAGCACGCTAATGCTAACATCTTTTACCAGGAATAACATCTCCTTTAGCATTAGCATGTTGATGCTAACATCTTTTACCGGGCGTAACGTCTCCTTTAGCACTACCATGCTGATGCTAACATCCTTTACCGGGTGTAACGACACCTTTAGCATTACCATGCTGATGCTAATATCCTTTACCAGGCATAACGTCTCCTTTAGCATTAGCATGTTGATGGTAACATCTTTTTACCGGGCGTAACGTCTCCTTTAGCATTACCATGCTGATGCTAACATCTTTTACCAGGCATAACGTCTCCTTTAGCATTAGCATGCTGATGCTAACATCTTTTTACCAGGCATAACGTCTCCTTTAGCATTAGCATGTTGATGCTAGCATCTTTTTACCGGGAGTAATGTCTCCTTTAGCATTAGCACGCTGATGCTAACATCTTTTTACCGGGCGTAACGTCTCCTTTAGCATTAGCATGCTGATGCTAAGAGTTGCGCATTGAGGAGGGGGCTCTGTTAAAACCATTTTAAATAAAAGTTTGCATGTCAGTCCGCTGTCAATAAAAAGCCACAAAAAAACGAAGCACCAAAAAGGATGGCGAGCAAATCTTTTCTGTTGGGCATCTCCAATTTAAAAAAAGTAAATTTATCGACCGTTGCCGTGGTGACGCGTCACGTAAGTGCAGGCGTGCAGTTTTAACTGCCGTTCTCGGAGGAACTGGGCCAGGGCTCGGAGCTCCGCCGGCTGAGGGCGGGCCCCCACACGCTCCAGGGGTTGAACGTGCGGCTCATCTCCGCGGAGGCCGCTGGCGACAGGTCGGGGCCGCTGAGCAGGTCCGCCAGGGTGGGCGAATTGGGCGGCGGGGAAAAATGGGGCGAGGAATACGGGGGCAAGGAGGAGTCTGTGCTTGTGGACCAGATGGAGCTGCCGAAGGTGGAGGTGGAGGTGGACCAGGACCAAGGGTTGTGGCTGCTCCCTAGGAGTGACTGAGACAAGACGAGAGACGTGAGCGCCGGCGTCCTTGACGGGCTGCACCTGACGGCTCTTACTGAGGTGGGGGAGGTGGGAGAACCGGAGTTGGCGGGCCAGGAGTGCAGAGAGTCGGGGCCGGGCGCTGCCCACACGGACGACGGCACCGTGATGAAGTCGGACCGGCTCTGCTCAGGCTCCGCCAGCTTCTGGAGGCCCATGTCGCTGAACACTACGACGAGAGAGGCGCCGCCGTCAGACCGCGCTTCGGAGGCCGAGACCACACTCGCCGTGTGAGGCTTACCTCCTGTCAGGTTGAAGGAGTTGTTGGGCCCGAACGCCGAGAAGGAGTTGGTGGAGTGAGGGTTGGAAGTGCTGCTCACGTCGATGGGACTCCACAACCCCGAGCTGCAACGCAAACACACACTCAGAAACTTCACAGTGGTGATGTGATGCGACAAAAGCCAAAAGCAGTGAAGTTGTCACTTTGTGTAAATGGTCAATTTATTGGGATTGTTTTTAATTGTCATTGCTCAAAAACATAATACTGAATCAAAATTCATGTTGTTATGAGTTATTGACATATTTAAGGCTCCAATTATCAATAATATATATACATATATACACATACATACCTACATACATAAATATATACATACATAAATATATTAAAAAATATATATATAAAATATATTAAAAAAATATATACATACATATAAAAAAAAAAAATATATATATATATATATATATGTCTTAATAAGGTTATCCAAAAAATAGTGCTCGATACCGTAGTAGAGCGCAATATATGTATGTGTGGGGAAAAAAAAAATCACAAGACTATTTCATCTCTACAGGCCTGTTTCATGAGGGGGGGTTCCCTCAATCATCAGGAGATTTTAATGGGAGCATTCACATACCATGGATTATATAGGGCACAGAGTGGGTGGGTACAGGCTGGCGTAGGGGCGTGGTGATTGGCTCATGTGTTACCTAGGAGGTGTTTCCGTCTGTGGCGGCATGCTGTTACAATTTCGCTGCGCTTGTTGAGGGATGACAGGTCTGGACGGTGAATAATAAACAGTTTTTCTTTCAAGCATAGGTTGCATCTTTTATTACCACTATTGTAAGGTGTGCTGGATGCAAGAATTTGCCATGTTATTGAATATTCAACATTATTGTCTTTGAGGTCCCAAATGTGTTTGCTGAGTTCTGTGGTATTCCGCAGGTTTTGGTTTCTGAAAGAAGCCTTGTGATTGTTCCATCTGGTTTTGAATTCACCCTCGGTTAATCCTACATATGTGTCGGATGTGTTAATGTCCTTGCGTGTTACCTTAGATTGGTAGACAACTGATGTTTGTAAGCACCCCCCGTTGAGAGGGCAATCAGGTTTCTTTCGACAGTTGCAGCCTTTGTTGGTTTTGGAGTCGCTCTGTCCGGGGGCCGACGGCTCATTTGCAATTGTTTTGTTGTGGTTTGAGATAATTTGTCGTATATTGTTCATACAGCTGTAGCTCAATTTAAAATTGAGGAATTTGTGTCCAATGTTAGTTGAGACGTCTCAACTAACATTGGACACAAATTCCTCAATCTGATTGACAAACACTTTCCCAAAGGCAACACCCTAAGAAAAGTATTCAACAAGAACAACATTAAATTGAGCTACAGCTGTATGAACAATATACGACAAATCATCTCAAACCACAACAAAACAATTGCAAATGAGCCGTCGGCCCCCGGACAGAGCGACTCCAAAACCAACAAAGGTTGCAACTGTCGAAAGAAACCTGATTGCCCTCTCAACGGGGGGTGCTTACAAACATCAGTTGTCTACCAATCTAAGGTAACACGCAAGGACATTAACACATCCGACACATATGTAGGATTAACTGAGGGAGAGTTCAAAACCAGATGGAACAATCACAAGGCTTCTTTCAGAAACCAAAACCTGCGGAATACCACAGAACTCAGCAAACACATTTGGGACCTCAAAGACAATAATGTTGAATATTCAATAACATGGCAAATTCTTGCATCCAGCACACCTTACAATAGTGGTAATAAAAGATGCAACCTATGCTTGAAAGAGAAACTGTTTATTATTTACCGTCCAGACCTGTCATCCCTCAACAAGCGCAGCGAAATTGTAACAGCATGCCGCCACAGACGGAAACACCTCCTAGGTAACACATGAGCCAATCACCACGCCCCTACGCCAGCCTGTACCCACCCACTCTGTGCCCTATATAATCCATGGTATGTGAATGCTCCCATTAAAATCTCCTGATGATTGAGGGAACCCCCCTCATGAAACAGGCCTGTAGAGATGAAATAGTCTTGTGATTTTTTTCCCCACACATACATATATATATATATATATATATATATATATATATATATATACATATATATATATATAATTAAAAAAATATATACATATATATAAAATGTATATAAAAAAATATATATATATGAAATATATACTACATATGCTAAAAAAAAAGTATATTATATATATATCAACATATAAATTTGAAGTGGACCTAGAGATTTAAGTTTTCAAAAATTTTAAATATGACCTTTTTTTTAAAACATTTTTATGACTGAGACCCCTCTGGGTCCCCAGGACCAAACTTGAGAGGATCGCTGAATGTAAAAAATAATCTATACATTGGTGTTGAAAATAAGGCTGAAACGACGCGTCGACGTAGTCGACGTCATCGGTTACGTAAATACGTCGACGCCGTTTTTGTGCGTCGGCGCGTCGCATATTTACGTCACACTACTTTACTGTCATGGCGGAGCGCAAAGCAGACGATGCGAGCGAGGGGAAAAAAGCACGCCAAAAGTCGTCAAAAGTGTGGGAGTATTTCAATAAACGGCCTAATAATGTTGTTGTATGCACACTGTGTCGAGCGGAAATGGCCTATCATAGCAGCACAACGGCTATGAACGAACATTTGAAAAGAAAACCCCCGACAGCGTTCTTGACATCACCATCAACAAGTCAATCGTCCGTGTGCGTATACGCTGTCATCATTACACAAAAACATGAATGTGTCATTTGTATCTGCGTTGTAAATTCATAAACTAAAGCACCGTTTCGCTCTGAGAGGCGCGTTTGGCGTGCCTGTTCAGTGTTTACAAAGACGCGCTCCTCTTTAACGCTGTGGAGAGGCGGCGGCGAGCGAGCGGCGAGGCGGGGCGCGCCGGGAGCGACGCCGCAATCGTGCCCAGGTGCGCGATCCGCGCAGTTAGAAGAGAAAAGACTTTGTGTAAAATTAAAAGATTGTAAACCTGGCAAAGCCGTCTGGCGTTCAGTCTGTCGGTCCTGAAAGAACCCCACGGCACAAGACGTGTCACAAACGCTAACGTTAATTAGTTGTGCAAATACCTTTTACAACATTAACAGTTACATATACTATGTACAAACCAACAATTAACTTTCACTTTAATCATACTATCATTGTTGTGTTATTAAGCAAAATAAGCAATACTTTTACTTTTGTTGAAATGTTTACACTGTACACTTTTTTGTATTGGATGTTTAGCTTTATTTTTGCACATTTTAGCAAATAAGCAATACTTTTACTTTTGTTGAAATGTTTACACTTGTTACAGAATATTTCCGTTTTGCACTTTTTTGTATTGGATGTTTATCTTTATTTTTGCACATTTTAAAGCAAAATAAGCAATACTTTTACTTTTTAAATGCTTATACTATTGCAGAATATTAAGATTTGCACTGGATGTTTACTTTTATATTTGCACATTAAAAAGCAAATACGCTACTTTTAATTGTGTTAAATGTTAAAAGTTTTAAATGTTTACATTGTTACAGAATATTTTGTCATGTTGTTGTCAATGTTGACTGAGTGGCCATACTTTTTTTTTTGTAAATAAAAGCCATGCCTTTTGAAAAAACTGGCCTACATTTATTTTTTCCTCTTCATTTTAAATAAATAAAAAAATCGGTAAAAGGAAAAATAATCTATAGATTAATCGAAAAAATAATCTATAGATTAACCGATTAATCGAAAAAAATAATCTATAGATTAATCGATAGAAAAATAATCGTTAGCTGCAGCCCTAGTTGAAAATGAAAAATATCAAACACGTTTCAGTGTGCGGCACCTAAGTGGGAAAGGTTAGGACAGCCCTGTGCTGGTCACACACTCACCTTTCTGAGCTGTCACTCTCCACTGACGGCATGTGTGCCAGACTCCTGCCTGGTCCGGAACCACCTGGTGGGATGACAGACAATCAGGTTAACGATGTAAATAACAGCACTAGCAGAGCACGCAACAACGCCCCCTATTGGTTGTGATCAAAACTGTGCCGCTTTGGCGCTTTTATGACATCGCTACACAATATTTATCAAATTGGTATTAAAGCGAGTAGATATGCCTCTTAAAGGCTGTGAGTGGATAAGGAACACAGAGCCACAGCATCATTGGTCCTTTGAACCTGCTCTTGTCTTAAACCTGTCGCCAAAAAACCCTCCGCTTCAACTAAAAGACAGCTTAAATCCATTCCAGACAGTTAATAGTGAACAGGTTAGTGTTTTTCACACCTACGATTGTTCTGACTCATTTCAAACCTTTTCCAACATTCCACACTACAAAATAAAAGCATGTACGATTCATAAGAAAGATGTTTTGACACAATGCTTGTGTCTACTTCTTATCTTCATCGCCCAGGAGCGTTCCTACCTGGACTCTTGTCGTAACCAGCAGCCACGGCGGCGAAGGTGGGGTTGCCATTTTTGCCAGGGAGTGGACCAGGCGAGCACACTTTGTTTCCCGGAGCTTTCTTCTGGCTGACGTCGCTGCAAAATAAGAACGGGCGTGGTGAGGGTTGAGGCCATTGATCAGGCATATTCAAAGGCCTACTGAAAGCCACTACTAGCGACCACGCAGTCTGATAGTTTATACATCAATGATGAAATCTGAACATTGCAACACATGCCAATACGGCCGGGTTAGTTTACTAAAGTTCAATTTTAAATTTTGCGCGGAATATCCTGCTGAAAACGTCTCGGTATGATGACATTATTTATATTATGATTTATAATTATGGCCTTTTTATCTTCTAATTTAAACTTTTATCTCATGCTTTCGACTATTTCATGATAATCATCTCATAATTTCAATTTGTTTTGAGTAATTTACATTTTTAATCTCAAATTTTGACTTTTCATCTCAAAGTATACACTTATTTTATAATTAGGACTTTTTTTAATCTCATATTTCTCACAATTTTGACTTTTTCTTATAATTTAAACTTTTTTCCCCCCATAATTAAAATGTTTCTTCTCATAATTATCACTTTATACCTCATAATTTTGACTGCATTTTATAATTTTGACTTTTTAACCTCAATTTCAACATCCTATTCCTTAATTGTAGACTTTTTATCTCATAATTACAACTTTATCACTCATAATCATGACTTTTTATCTCAAATTTTAGACTTATCTCATTTTTGTATTTCATATTTTCGAATTCTCATAATTGAACATTTATCTTATAATTTCGTTTTTTTTTATCTCATAATAATGATTAACGTTTTATCTCCTAATTTTGACTTTGCATCTAATAATCATGGCTTTTTTGATTGATTGATTTTTTATCTCATAATCATGACTTTTTGTCTCATAATTTTGACTTTTTGTCTCACAATTTTTTGTTTCTAATATTTATGACCTTTTATCTTCTAATTTTGACTTTTTATCTCATGTTTTTGACTATATCATAATGACTATCTCGTTATTTCAACTTTTTAACTAATTTAAATTTTTAATCTCAAATTCTGACTTTTTATCTCATAGTATATATACACACTAATTTATGTAAAAATTATGTATATATACACACTAATATACATAATTTCAACTTTTTAACTAATTAAAATTTTTAATCTCAAATTCTGACTTTTCATCTCATAGAATATATACACACTAATTTATATAAAAAATTATGTATATATACACACTAATATACATAATTTCAACTTTTTTTCACATAATTTAAATTTTTCATTTCATAATTATGACTTTATAGCTCATAATGTTGACTGCATTTTATAATTTTGACTTTTTAACTTCAATTTCAACATTCTATCTCTTAATTTTGACTTTTTATTTCACAATTTCGACTTTGTATCTATCTCATAATTAATTTTTATTTAATATTTTCGAATTCTCATAATCATGACCTTTTATCTTATAATTTCAACTTTTTTCCCCCCATAATTAAAATGTTTCTTCTCATAATTATCACTTTATACCTCATAATTTTGACTGCATTTTATATCTTTGACTTTTTAACCTCAATTTCAACATCCTATTCCTTAATTGTAGACTTTTTATCTCATAATTACGACTTTATCTCTCATAATCATGACTTTTTATCTCAAAATTTAGACTTCTCATTTTTGTATTTCATATTTTCGAATTCTCATAATTGAACATTTATCTTATAATTTAGTTTTTTTTAATCTCATAACAATGATTAACGTTTTATCTCCTAATTTTGACTTTGCATCTAATAATCATGGCTTTTTTGATTGATTGATATCTCATAATCATGGTTTTTTATCTCATAATCATAACTTTTTGTCTCACAATTTTTTATTTCATAATTTTTTATTTCTAATATTTATGACCTTTTTTATCTTCTAATTTTGACTTTTTATCTCATGTTTTCGACTATATCATAATGACTATCTCGTTATTTCAACTTTTTGACTAATTTAAATTTTTAATCTCAAATTCTGACTTTTCATCTCATAGTATATATACACACTAATTTATAATGACTTTTCTTATCTCATAATTTCAACTTTTTTTTCACATAATTTACATTTTTCATTTCATAATTATGACTTTATAGCTCATAATGTTGACTGCATTTTATAATTTTGACTTTTTAACCTCAATTTCGACATTCTATCTCTTAATTTTGACTTTTTATTTCACAATTTCGACTTCGTATCTATCTCATAATGAATTTTTATTTAATATTTTCAAATTCTCATAATCATGACCTTTTATCTTATAATTTCAACTTTTTCCCCCCCATAATTAAAATTTTTCTTCTCATAATTATGACTTTATACCTCATAATTTTGACTGCATTTTATAATTTTGACTTTTGAACCTGAATTTCAACATCCTATTCCTTAATTGTAGACTTTTTATCTCATAATTACGACTTTATATCTCATAATCATGACTTTTTAACTCAAAATTTAGACTTCTCATTTTTGTATTTCATATTTTCAAATTCTCATAATTGAACATTTATCTTATAATTTCATTTTTTTTATCTCATAATAATGATTAACATTTTATCTCCTAATTTTGACTTTGCATCTAATAATCATGGCTTTTTTGATTGATTGATTGATTGATTTTTTTATCTCATAATCATGGCTTTTTATCTCATAATCATGACTTTTTGTCTCATAATTTTGACTTTTTGTCTCACAATTTTTTATTTCTAATATTTATGACCTTTTATCTTCTAATTTTGACTTTTTATCTCATGATTTCGACTATATCATAATGACTATCTCGTCATTTCAACTTTTTAACTAATTTAAATTTTGAATCTCAAATTCTGACTTTTCATCTCATAGTATATATACACACTCATTTATAATTATGACTTTTCTTATCTCATAATTTCAACTTTTTTTCCACATAATTTAAATTTTTCATTTCATAATTATGACTTTATAGCTCATAATGTTGACTGCATTTTATAATTTTGACTTTTTAACCTCAATTTCGACATTCTATCTCTTAATTTTGACTTTTTATTTCACAATTTCGACTTTGTATCTATCTCATAATGAATTTTTATTTCATATTTTCGAATTCTCATAATCATGACCTTTTATCTTATAATTTCAACTTTTTTCCCCCCATAATTAAAACTTTTCTTCTCATAATTATGACTTTATACCTCATCATTTTGACTGCATTTTATAATTTTGACTTTTTAACCTCAATTTCAACATCCTATTCCTTAATTGTAGACTTTTTATCTCATAATTACGACTTTATCTCTCATAATCATGACTTTTATCTCAAAATTTAGACTTCTCATTTTTGTATTTCATATTTTCAAATTCTCATAATTGAACATTTATCTTATAATTTAGTTTTTTTTAATCTCATAATTATGATTAACGTTTTATCTCCTAATTTTGACTTTGCATCTAATAATCATGGCTTTTTTGATTGATTGATTGATTTTTATCTCAAAATCATGTTTTTTTTATCTCATAATCATGACTTTTTGTCTCATAATTTTGACTTTTTGTCTCACAATTTTTTATTTCATAATTTTTTATTTCTAATATTTATGACCTTTTATCTTCTAATTTTGACTTTTTATCTCATGATTTCGACTATATCATAATGACTATCTCGTTATTTCAACTTTTTGACTAATTTAAATTTTTAATCTCAAATTCTGACTTTTCATCTCATAGTATATATACACATTAATTTATAATTATGACTTTTCTTATCTCATAATTTCAACTTTTTTTCACATAATTTAAATTTTTCATTTCATAATTATGACTTTATAGCTCATAATGTTGACTGCATTTTATCATTTTGACTTTTTAACCTCAATTTCGACATTCTATCTCTTAATTTTGACTTTTTATTTCACAATTTCGACTTTGTATCCATCTCATAATGAATTTTTATTTCATACACTATATATACACTAATTTTATAATTAGGACTTCTTTTTTTTTTAATCTCATATTTCTCACAATTTTGACTTTTTCTTATAATTTCAACTTTTTTCCCCCATAATTAAAACTTTTCTTCTCATAATTATGACTTTATACCTCATAATTTTGACTGCATTTTATAATTTTGACTTTTTAACCTCAATTTCAACATCCTATTTCTTAATTGTAGACTTTTTATCTCATAATTACGACTTTATCTCTCATAATCATGACTTTTTAACTCAAAATTTAGACTTCTCATTTTTGTATTTCATATTTTCGAATTCTCATAATTGAACATTTATAATTTCGTTTTTTTTATCTCATAATAATGATTAACGTTTTATCTCCTAATTTTGACTTTGCATCTAATAATCATGGCTTTTTTGATTGATTGATTGATAGATTTTTTATCTCATAATCATGACTATTTGTCAAATAATTTTGACTTTTTGTCTCACAATTTTTTATTTCTAATATTTATGACCTTTTATCTTCTAATTTTGACTTTTTATCTCATGTTTTCGACTATATCATAATGACTATCTCGTTATTTCAACTTTTTAACTAATTTAAATTTTTAATCTCAAATTCTGACTTTTCATCTCATAGTATATATACACACTAATTTATAATTATGACTTTTCTTATCTCATAATTTCAACTTTTTTTTCACATAATTTAAATTTTTCATTTCATAATTATGACTTTATAGCTCATAATGTTGACTGCATTTTATAATTTTGACTTTTTAACCTCAATTTCGACATTCTATCTCTTAATTTTGACTTTTTATTTCACAATTTCGACTTTGTATCTATCTCATAATGAATTTTTATTTCATATTTTCGAATTCTCATAATCATGACCTTTTATCTTATAATTTCAACTTTTTTCCCCCATAATTAAAATTTTTCTTCTCATAAGTATCACTTTATACCTCATAATTTTGACTGCATTTTATAATTTTGACTTTTTAACCTCAATATCAACATCCTATTCCTTAATTGTAGACTTTTTATCTCATAATTACGACTTTATCACTCATAATCATGACTTTTTATCTAAAAATTTAGACTTATCTCGTTTTTGCATTTCATATTTTTGAATTCTAATAATTGAACATTTATCTTATAATTTAGTTTTTTTTATCTCATAATAATGATTAACATTTTATCTCCTAATTTTGACTTTGCATCTAATAATCATGGCTTTTTTGATTGATTGATTTTGTATCTCATAATCATGGCTTTTTATCTCATAATCATGACTTTTTGTCTCATAATTTTGACTTTTTGACTCACAATTTTTTATTTCATAATTTTTTATTTCTAATATTTATGACCTTTTATCTTCTAATTTTGACTTTTTATCTCATGATTTCGACTATATCATAATGACTATCTCGTTATTTCAACTTTTTGACTAATTTAAATTTTTAATCTCAAATTCTGACTTTTCATCTCATAGTATATATACACACTAATTTATAATTATGACTTTTCTTATCTCATAATTTCAACTTTTTTTCACATAATTTAAATTTTTCATTTCATAATTATGACTTTATAGCTCATAATGTTGACTGCATTTTATAATTTTGACTTTTTAACCTCAATTTCAACATTCTATCTCTTAATTTTGACTTTTTATTTCACAATTTCAACTTTGTATCTATCTCATAATGAATTTTTATTTCATATTTTCGAATTCTCATAATCATGACCTTTTATCTTATAATTTCAACTTTTTCGCCCCATAATTAAAATTTTTCTTCTCATAATTATCACTTTATACCTCATAATTTTGACCGCATTTTATAATTTTGACTTTTTAACCTCAATTTCAACATCCTATTCCTTAATTGTAGACTTTTTATGTCACAATTACGACTTTCTCTCATAATCATGACTTTTTATCTCAAAATTTAGACTTTTCATTTTTGTATTTCATATTTTCGAATTCTCATAATTGAACATTTATCTTATAATTTCGTTTTTTTATCTCATAATTATGATTAACGTTTTATCTCCTAATTTTGACTTTGCATCTAATAATCATGGCTTTTTTGATTGATTGATTTTTTATCTCATAATCATGGCTTTTTATCTCATAATCATGACTTTTTGTCTCATAATTTTGACTTTTTGTCTCACAATTTTTTATTTCATAATTTTTTATTTCTAATATTTATGACCTTTTATCTTCTAATTTTGACTTTTTATCTCATGATTTCGACTATATCATAATGACTATCTCGTTATTTCAACTTTTTAACTAATTTAAATTTTTAATCTCAAATTCTGACTTTTCATCTCATAGTATATATACACATTAAGTAAGTTATAATCATGACTTTTCTTATCTCATAATTACGACTTTGTATCTCATAATTACACATTTTTATCTCATAATTACGACTTTTTTATGTGATAAATATGACTTTCTTCTCAATATTTCAACATTGGTTGATTAGAATTTCCAGAAGAACAGCCTCATGTCAAATGTTCCTTTTTTTAACCCCCAAAACAAAACAGAAATAAAATGCATCTCTTAATTATATCTTTGTCTCAAAATTACAACTTTTATCTCATAATTCCAATTTTTTATCTCATAATTTCAACTTTTTTTTCACATAATTTACATTTTTCATTTCACAATTATGACTTTATAGCTCATAATGTTGACTGCATTTTATAATTTTGACTTTTTAACCTCAATTTCGACATTCTATCTCTTAATTTTGACTTATTTCACAATTTCGACTTTGTATCTATCTCATAATGAATTTTTATTTCATATTTTCGAATTCTCATAATCAGGACCTTTTATCTTATGATTTCGACTTTTTATCTCATAACTTTTTATTTCATAATTTCGAATTCTCATTATTATGACCTTTTATCTTCTAATTTGGACTTTTTATCTCATAGTTTTGATCGATCTTGTTGTCTCTCATGTATGACATTCTGAATTTGGGTTTTCATCAACTGTAAGCTATTATCCAAATTCAAACTTTAAAAAAATACATTTGTTGTGTCGCAAAAGTCAGCTTTTTCAATGAAACCGGATGAAATGGCTAATTGTAACTTATTGAGCCAGTGGTCATCAAAAATCAGGAAATCACCCAGGTATCCTCATATAAATATTTAGGGGTTCATATTGATAATCTTCTCTGCTGGAAGACACATATTGACAAACTGTGCAATAGACTGCAACAGAGGCTATATTTTTTGCGAAGATTAAGATTGTACGGCGTAAGCAGCCACATCATGATGATTTTCTACCGTGCCATTGTAGAGAGCATCATTAGATACGGCAATGAAAATCGTAGGGAGGAAAGAATATGAGCCTATACAGAGCATCTATGAGCAGGCAGTTAGGAAAAAAGCTAAGAAAATGATTTCCAACTCACAACACCCACTCTTTCCTGAATATGGAACCCTGCCATCAGGGAGAAGACTCCGGGTCCCACTATGCAAATCTAACCGCCTTAAATTATCATTTGTCCCAGCCTCCATTAAGCTGACCAACAATGTGCAATAGAATTTTAATACATAGGTTAGCACTTTTTTTTAGCACATAGCACTTTAGCACATAGCACTTTGGAACTAAGCACTTTAGCACACAGCACTTTATCCATGAGCTCTAGTGCAATGCACATTGGTACTTTATCTTTATCTCCATACTGTAGATTGTATGCCTACATCAAAGTGCCACCTATGTCTATCAAGCTCCATGTTCTGATGTTTAAATGTTAGTTGTATGGTTGTGGTTGTGTCTGTGCTTGTGTTTTTGTTCTGTTGTTTTTGGGTATGTTAAGAAAGCAATGATGATGCCCAAGACAAATTTCCCCGCGGGGACAATAAAGTTGAACCTTGAACCTTATTGAGATACTGTATATATTGTAAGAGATTTGCCACAAACTTTGACACCCCCATGTTTAAGGGAGGTGGATCATTTCTGGCACATCTCAGGGTTGGTAGTCAGGGCCGGCCCGTGGCATAGGCCGTATAGGCAAATGCTAAGGGCGCCGTCCATCAGGGGGCGCCACGCCAGTGCCACAAATGTTGGAGGAAAAAAAAAAAAAAAAAAAAGTTGATACTATTATTTCTAAATACAAAAAATAATCCAACGTTAATTAAAATGCAAAGTAAAGCCTATTTAATAGAAATATTATTTGTTACAACAGTTTTGTAATATGTAATTAATTAATTAATTCAGTCATTATTAACATACTGAGATGAAGAATATCTTATTTTCACTAAGGTTGAAAGTATTTCTCATAATTCTTCTTCTTTGTACTCTGTAAGCACTATTATTTTGAACAACCTCTTAAACTGGATCATATCAGTACAATTTTTAACTTCTTTACTTAATCCATTCCATAATTTAAATCCACATACTGATATGCTTAAAAGTTCTAAGTGTTGTACGTGCATATAAATGTTTGTATTAGATCTTTTAAGCAGGTGTTTACATTGTTATATTGCCTTCTGGTTAGCTAATGTTTGCCCTGCAGGTAATAGTCACTTTTCCACCCCTTTATATATTAGGTATAGTTGTACCGTATTTTCCGCACTATAAGGCGCACCTAAAAACCACAATTTTTCTCAAAAGCTGACAGTGCGCCTTATAACCCGGTGCGCTTTATTACGATTCATTTTCATAAAGTTTCGATCTCGCAACTTCGGTAAACAGCCGCCATCTTTTTTCCCGGTAGAACAGGAAGCGCTTCTTCTTCTACGCAAGCAACCGCCAAGGAAAGCACCCGCCCCCATAGAACAGGAAGCGCTTCTTCTTCTACTGTAAGCAACCACCCGCCCCCGGAAGAAGAAGAAAAAACGCGCGGATATCACCGTACGTTTCATTTCCTGTTTACATCTGTAAAGACCACAAAATGGCTCCTACTACGCGACAAGGATCCGGTTCATAAAAAGACGCAATCTCTCCATCCGCACACGGATTACTACCGTATTTCACAGCAACTGATATTCCTGTGAACCGCACTGTGGAACGGGAGCACGTACGGTGAATATTCGCACCACAGGGAATGAGAAGTCATCCTTCACTGTGGTTCTAGCTTGCCATGCTAACTTCCACCCATGGTGATATTCAAAAGGAAGACCTTGCCAAAAGAGACCTTTCCAGCCGGCGTCATCATAAAAGCTAACTCGAAGGGATGGATGGATGAAGAAAAGATGAGCGAGTGGTTAAGGGAAGTTTACGCGAAGAGGCCGGGTGGCTTTTTTCACACAGCTCCGAAGGCGAACACACCTTCACTAAGACGGGCAGACAGCGCCGGACGACATACGCCAACATCTGCCAGTGGATCGTAAATGCCTGGGCAGATATTTCTGTCACAACTGTGGTCCGAGCTTTCCGGAAGGCAGGATTCACAGAACTGCTGCACAACAACAGCGACACTGAATCCGATGACTTCGACGAGACGGAGCCGGCCATTTTTGGATCCCACGCTTGCGCAACTTTTCAATTCGGACACCGAAGACGAAGAATTCGAAGGATTTACGAATGAAGAATAACTTCAGAAGGTGAGCGCTATGTTTATTTTGTGTGTTGTGACATTAACGTTCGAGCAACATTATGTTGCTATTTATTGCTCTACACCATTTTGAATTTTACTATGTTTGTGATTGCACATTTGCGTACATTTTGGGACAGAGTTGTTAGAACGCTGGTTTTCAATATATTATTAAAGTTTGACTGAACTATCTGACTGTTTTTTTGACATTCACTTTAGCGCAGCGTTTTTTTGACATTCACTTTAGCGCAGCGTAGGCGCGGCTTATAGTCCGGGGCGGCTTATTGGTGGACAAAATTATGAAATATGTAATTCATAGAAGGTGCGGCTAATAATCCGGTGCGCCTTATAGTGCGGAAAATACGGTAAGTAAAAAAAAAAGGTCAAAGACAAAGCTATTCGGGTTCTTGTGAGTATATACACTTCACTGCCGATGTGGGGGGGCGCCACCTAAAATCTTGCCTAGGGCGCCAGATTGGTTAGGGCCGGGCCTGTTGGTAGTCACACACCTGTTGCTGTTGAGGACGCTGCTGTAGCTTCCTCGGGACAACAAGCTGGGGGAGGTGGGCGGCGGGGAGTAAGCCCCCGCCGTGGCGGAACTTTTTAAGAAGGGGTCTGCGTTTAATGTCTGGAGGGAGATCTGCTGGAGACTATCTGCTGCTGGGTAGAAGAAAAGGTTGCGTCGAAAAAAAGGACGATTCCAACGGGAGTGTAGAAAGTAGGCACTTACCAACGCTGTGTGAGGAAACGGGCACGTCCCACTCCGGCAGGGCGAAGTCCTTTTCGCCCTCGGAGCCGCTACTGTGACCCAGCTCCTGCGCCAAGCTGCTCGACAATAGTTTGGCCAGCAATGCAGAGCGGCTCTCTTCTACCTTGGCATCAACTGCGGGAGGAAAAAGGTGTTCAAGAGAGAAAACAAAACACAAGAAAGTAGGACTCACATCTGGGTTTCTGCGGCGGCCGTAACTTAGGGGCGGGAGGGACGGGGTGGAGGGTTTTGGACTTTCGCGGTTTGTTCTCGAGCAGCGTGACATACGGCAGCTCCAAGGAACTGAAGAAAAAAGCCAATGAAGGAGCGAGGTAACTAACACACCTGGGAGCTGACATTTCACTAAATACACACCTGGATTTTTCTACTTGGTTCTCCTTCTTTGAAGAGACCTGTTTTTTACTTTTATGTTTGGTAAGGAAACTGGAAGGTTCTTCTCTTGCTTCTTTCGCTGTGTTTGTTGTCCGTCCTTTCTTTTTTGCTGGTTCCTGGCAGGGAAGAGAGGAGGAGTTTTACACACAACCACCATGATGGACCTGGCTCCAACTGGAGACAACCTGAAAGCAGCTATGTCCAAACTGAGTGCTGACTAAGGCTGAAACGACGCGAGTTGTGTGCATGTAGCGTGCTTAGTCTGGAGGCTAAATACACACAGTGTGTTATGTAACTGTTGTTTATTGTTGATATTCTTTGCTTAGTTTGATAAATGTTGCAGTTTGCTTCATCAGGAGGGTGAAGTCGCTCAACTTCAAGTGTTGGATTTAACTGTGTTGGATCATTGGCTGCTGGTGAGGGCATAGAAAAAGGGGCATTTTTCTACCAGTAGACAGCGTTTAAGATTGAGTGTTTCACTGCTAAATTAATAATATATTTATATTGAATATGGATTTTAAATATGTATCTAAATAGGTGGTTAATTGGTTAGGTATTTATGTATTTGCATATTGGGTTTTCTGCTGCATTTATCTATTGTGTTTCTGGGTTTAAATGTATTTTATATGTATCTTGGTGCATTTATGTTGAGACAATTTATTTAAAATCTGTTTTAACTTAAAGGGAAAAGATGTGTCCATTTTCTTGCACTTGTTTAATGGTTAAGAGTTTGATAATTGATTGATTTTTTACAGCATGTTAATCTTGTGGTGTTTTGTCCTTAAAGGTTTTTCACCTACTAAAGAAGCTAAAGGCTACTAAAGGCTACTAAAGACAGCTAATGACAGCTAATGACAGCTAAAGAAACTAAAGAAACTAAAGAAACTAAAGTCTACTAACACTGCTAAAGACCGCTAAAAAGACTAAAGAAGAAAAACGAAGCCGTTTCTTCGTTGGAAAAACTGTTGCAAACTAAAGGAAAATAAAAGGAAAAAGTAACTACGGTCTGGTCTTTTGAGTGAAATCCAGAAGCCACATTCAGCATTAGTACATCCCTTCAAGTGTGGGATAAGCACAGCGAAAAAAGCAAAACACTTGACAGTTGTTGTATGCACACTGTGTCGAGCGGAAAAGGCCTATCATAGCAGCACAACGGCTATGAAGGAACATTTGAAAAGAAAACACCCGACAGCGTTCTTGCCATCACCATCAACTAGTCAATCGTCCGCGTGAGTATACGTTGTCATCATTACACAAAAACATGAATGTGTCATTTGTATATGCGTTGTAAATTCATAATCTAAAACACTGTTTCGCTCTGAGAGGCGCGTTTGGCGTGCCTGTTCAGTGTTTACAAAGACGCGCTCCTCTTTAACGCTAACGTTAATTAGTTGTGCAAATACCTTTTACAACATTAACAGTTACATATACTATGTACAAACCAACAATTAACTTTCACTTTAATCATACTATCATTGTTGTGATATTAAGCAAAATAAGCAATACTTTTACTTTTGTTGAAATGTTTACACTGTTACAGAATATTTCGTTTTGCACTTTTTTGTATTGGATGTTTATCTTTATTTTTGCACATTTTAAAGCAAAATAAGCAATACTTTTACTTTAGAAATGCTTATACTATTGCAGAATATTAAGATTTGCACTGGATGTTTACTTTTATATTTGCACATTAAAAAGCAAATAAGCTACTTTTAATTGTGTTAAATGTTAAAAGTTTTAAATGTTTACATTGTTACAGAATATTTTGTCATGTTGTTGTCAATGTTGACTGAGTGGCCATACTTTTTTTTTTTTGTAAATAAAAGTCATGCCTTTTGAAAAAACTGGCCTACATTTATTTTTTCATCTTCATTTTAAATAAAAAAAATAATCGGTAAAAGGAAAAATAATCTATAGATTAATCGAAAAAAAAATCTATAGATTAACCGATTAATCGGAAAAAATAATCTATAGATTAATCGAAAAAAAAATCTATAGATTAACCGATTAATCGAAAAAAATAATCTATAGATTAATCGATAGAAAAATAATCGTTAGCTGCAGCCTTAGTGCTGACGTTTATTGCTTACAATGCACACCCATAAATGATTCTTACTTTATAAAAAGGGAAAAGAACAATTGGTAATGGTGCGTCGCTACACTGAGGAATGACAACTTCACTTGTGTTCTTTGGAGTTACTTCTTCCTTCATGATGCCTCCAAGTGGGAGACTCTTCTGCTGGCTTTTTATCTCACAGCTACAATTTATAGCTCATAATTACACATTTTTTTCCCCATAATTACGACTTTTTATCTAATAATTATGACTTTCTTCTCAATATTTCAACATTGGTTGATTGAATTTGAAGGGATATAGAATTTCTAGACTAACAGCCACACGTCAAATGTTCTTTTTTTAACCTCCAAACAAAACACACAAAGAAATACAATTTCCCTTAATTATATCTTTTTGTCTCAAAGTTACAACTTTTATCTCATAATTTAAACTTTTTATCTCATAATTTAACCTTCTTATCTCATAATTTAAACTGTTAATCTCATAATTTAACCTTTTTATCTCATTTAATTTCTACTATTTAATAATAATAATAATAATAATGGATATTTTATATTGTGCTTTTCTATTTATTAGATACTCAAAGCACTCACAGAGAAGTGAGAATTTATTTATTTCATAATCACGACTTTGAATCTCATAATTACGACTTTGTATCTCATAATTACGACTTTGTACCTCATAATTACACATTTTTATCTCATAATTACGACTTTTTTATGTGATAGATATGACTTTCTTCTCAATATTTCAACATTGGTTGATTAGAATTTCCAGAAGAACAGCCTCATGTCAAATGTTCCTTTTTTTAACCCCCAAAACAAAACACACAAAGAAATAAAATGCATTTCTTAATTATATCTTTGTCTCAAAATTACAACTTTTATCTCATAATTCCAATTTTTTATCTCATAATTTAAACTTTTTGTCCCATAATTTCAACTTTTTATCTCAATTTCAACTTTTTATCTCATAATTTAAACTTTTTATCCCATAATTTCAACTTTTTATCTCAATTTCAACTTTTTATCTCATAATTTAAACTTTTTATCTCATAATTTCTACTTTTTATCTCATAATTTCGACTTTTTATCTCATAATTACGACTTTGTACCTCACAATTATGACTTTCTTCTCAATACTTCAACATTGGTTGATTGATGAGTTTTAAGGTATATAACATTTCCAGAATTTCCTTTTTTTTAACCTCCAAAGAAAACACAAAAATAAAACGTATCTCTTAAATATTACTTTTTGTCTCAAAACTTCGACTTCTTATCTCATAATTATGACTTTCTTAAGACTTTCGACTTTATTGAAAAAATATTTTGAGTTTTAAAGGGGAACTGCACTTTTTTATTTTGTCTATCGTTCACAATCATTAAAGACAGGACTGATTGATTTTTTTTGAGTGCATTCTAAATGTTAAATAAACATAAATAAAAGTCCGCTTACAGCATACTTGCCAACCTTGAGACCTCCGATTTCGGGAGGTGGGGGGGTGGTCGGGGCAGGGGCGGGGGCGTGGTCGGGGCGTGGTCGGGGGCGTGGTTAAGAGGGGAGGAGTATATTTACAGCTAGAATTCACCAAGTCAAGTATTTCATATATTATATATTATAAGAAATACTTGACTTTCAGTGAATTCTAGCTATATATATATAAATATATATTTATTGTATTATATATATACATATATATAAATAAGATAAATACTTGAATTTCAGTGTTCATTTATTTACACATATACACACATAACACTCATCTACTCATTGTTGAGTTAAGGGTTGAATTGTCCATCCTTGTTCTATTCTCTGTCACTATTTTTCTAACCATGCTGAACACCCTCTCTGATGATGCATTCTGCTTCGTCTCCTTGTTGTGTGCGCAGTTGTGCACTGCACTCTCTTAAAATCCCTAGATGTTAATGTCACATATGCATGTACAGTAGATGGCAGTATTGTCCTGTTTAAGAGTATCACAACATTGCTGTTTACGACAAAAACGTGACTGCTGTTGTGTGTTGTTGCCGCGCTGGGAGGACGTTAATGAAACTGCCTAACAATAAACCCACATAAGAAACCAAGAACTCGCCCTCCATCATTCTACAGTTATAACGTGATTGGGCAGGCACGCTGTTTATATTGTGGGAAAGCGGACGTGAAAACAGGCTGTCCACACGTCACTCAGGTCCGCCTGAATTTCGGGAGAAAATTTGTCCCGGGAGGTTTTCGGGAGAGGCGCTGAATTTCGGGAGTCTCCCGGAAAATCCGGGAGGGTTGGCAAGTATGGCTTAAAATCTTAAAAAGCCCATAAAATCCGCTAAATAACCATTCAAAAAGCGCCAACAATACTCCATTTACATTTCGTGCCATGAATATTAACCAAGTATTAGTGATATTGTTATTATAAGCGCTAACGCAGACAAACTATTTATAGCGGCACCTATCATGGAGCCACTTTCTTTTCCATTAAAAACAAGTGGCACTGTTTTTACATTTACTGTAGTATGTCCTAAAAACACTATATTTTACAGTAAATGTATGGTGACTGAGTTGCCAGTTTTTTTTTATACTGTAAAATCTACAGATGTTTCTTTTTGCAGTGTACGTATAACACATAGGATAATCAAATACACGTAATTTGCTGTTACATGCGGCCCTCATTGAAAAACGAGTGTGACACACCTGCCCTAAAGGATATCTTTCTCCTTTAAGTGTGGCTCTTCGTTGCAAGAAAAAGACGAGGTGTTTTTGTCTCACTGTGACGACCTACATCTGCATTTGGTACTAGGGCTGGGCGATATATGGAATATACTGGATATATCGCGGGTGGAGTATACGTTCTCACACAGTTGCTTTTAGCTGCGGGCATTGCTCTACAGCAGGGGTGCTCATTACGTCGATCGCGATCTACCGGTCGATCTCGGAGGGTGTGTCAGTCGATCACCAGCCAGGCATTAAAAAAATAGTCCTAAAAATGAGCGATCATAAATCTTCACTATGACGTCACTTTCGTCACTTGATTGACATTCACGGCACCCGAGGGTCTTCTGAGATGACGCTGGCTGCTGCCAGCTCATTAAAATTACCGACTGGAAGGCGAGAAACACTTTATTTCAACAGACTCTGGCGCCGTACCTGTCGTCAAAACTCCAAAGACCGAGTGCACAGTTGCACAATAAAAGCGCTACTTCATCCTGCCTGCGCTACCAAAATAAGAGTCTCAGAAAGCTGGCGTGCACAAGCTAGCAAGCTACGGAGTTTGCCGACAATGTATTTCTTGTAAAGTGTATACAAAGGAGTACGGAAGCTGGATAAATAAAATGCCAAAAACCAACCACTTTCATGTGGTATTGGACAGAAAGGAGGACTTTTTTTCTCCTCCATTCGAAAATGCGGACGTTATCATCACCACTGTCTGATTCTAATCAATGCAAGTCATCAGAATCAGGTAATACACCAACTTATATTCTTGTCTTCATGAAAGAAAGGAATCTATATGTGTTAAACATGCTTGTATTATATTTAAACACTTTTAACTTATTAACAATATTAACTATATGTGTTAAACATGCTTGTATTATCTTTAACCACCTTTAACTTGTTAACAATATTAACTATATGTGTTAAACATGCTTGTATTATCTTTAAATACCTCTAACTTATTAACAATATTAACTATATGTGTTAAACATGCTTGTATTTTCATTAAACACCTTTAACTTGTTAACAATATTAACTATATGTGTTAAACATGCTTGTATTATCTTTAAACACCTTTAACTTATTACCAATATTAACTATAAGTGTTAAACATGCTTGTATTATCTTTAAACACCTTTAACTTGTTAACAATATTAACTATGTGTTAAACATTCTTGTAGTATCATTAAACACCTTTAATTTATTAACAATATTAACTATATGTGTTAAACATGCTTGTATTATCTTTAAACACCTTTAACTTATTAACAATATTAACTATAAGTGTTAAACATGCTTGTATTATCTTTAAACACTTTTAACTTATTAACAATATTAACTATATGTGTTAAACATGCTTGTATTATCATTAAACACCTTTAACTTGTTAACAATATTAACTATATGTGTTAAACATGCTTGTATTATCTTTAAACACCTTTAACTTGTTAACAATATTAATTATATGTGTTAAATATGCTTGTATTATCTTTAAACACCTTTAACTTATTACCAATATTAACTATAAGTGTTAAACATGCTTGTATTATCTTTAAACACCTTTAACTTGTTAACAATATTAACTATGTGTTAAACATTCTTGTAGTATCATTAAACACCTTTAACTTGTTAACAATATCAACTATATGTGTTAAACATGCTTGTATTATCATTAAACATCTTTAACTTGTTAACAATATTAACTATGTGTTAAACATGCTTGTATTATCTTTAAACACCTTTAACTTATTACCAATATTAACTGTTAAACATGCTTGTATTATCTTTAAACACCTTTAACTTGTTAACAATATTAACTATGTGTTAAACATTCTTGTAGTATCATTAAACACCTTTAATTTATTAACAATATTAACTATATGTGTTAAACATGCTTGCATTATCATTAAACATCTTTAACTTGTTAACAATATTAACTATATGTGTTAAACATGCTTGCATTATCTTTAAACACCTTTAACTTATTAACAATATTAACTATGTGTTAAACATGCTTGTATTATCATTAAACACCTTTAACTTGTTAACAATATTAACTATATGTATTAAACATACTTGTATTTTCATTAAACACCTTTAATTTATTAACAATCTTAACTATGTGTTAAACATGCTTGTATTATCATTAAACACCTTTAACTTGTTAACAAAAACATATATTTCATAAATATGTAAATATAAATGATATATATGAATGAGGTAGATCCCCACGACTTGATCAATTGAAAAGTAGCTCGCCTGCAGAAAAAGTGTGAGCACCCCTGCTCTACAGGCTTTTCTCACTCTTTCTTGTCTCTCCTTCTCACAGAGACATAAAACAAGCGCACCTTCTTACATACGTCACATACTGTCGCGCGTGCAACGTCATACGCTCTCGCGGAGCAGAGAGGTAGCGGCATGGGCAGTTAGCTGTGATGCTAGCAGAGCGGTGCGAGTGGTAATACGAGAGAAAGAAGGTGCAAATCTGGTAACAAATAGAGGAGGAAGAATTAATTCCCAAGAAAAACAGCAGGGGGTCCCATCGTCTGGCGGTGGTTCGGCTTCAAGCGGGAAGATGTTGAACAGACAACCGTAATATGTCAAGTATGCGGCTAAAAGTAGCAGCACTGCTAATGTGTAGCATCATTTGAAAAGTCACCCGCTAGAGAATGAAGAGTGCTTGAAACTCTGCATGTCGACATCTCCGTTCGGTGCCACACCAACAAAAATGCAGAAGCAACTATTTCCAGATCAACACAATATGAAAAAACTAGTGAACAACAGAAGGAGATAACGTCCGCAGGAACCTACCACATAGCGAAGGACATACACTATTTGATTTCCTATTATGCAGCTCATTTTTATTTGACACTTATTGAAATATCTTGTGTGACATCATGCACAAAAGTGCACTTTATTTGTTTTAGTCTATTGTAGTGGCGTTCTGTACAAAAAGTGCACTTTAATTTAGTGTTGTTTTGATATGTCATCTTAGTGACATCATGCACAAAAGTGCACTAATAGCTTGTTTTAAAATGTCTCTGACAATCTTGCACTTTCTGTTTTGGAAATGACGTGAAATGTTTGTGCCACTGCTTAATAACTGTTTAATAAATACACTTTTACTTGTGGTTTACCTCTCTGCATGAAAGTTTAAAAGTATTAATGCAGTATGAAGAAGAATGTTTTAATGTAGACACATAGAATCATCATACTGCTGTGATTATATGCATCAAGTGTTCATTCAAGGCTAAGGCAAAATATCCACATATATATGGTGTATCGTCACATGGCCTAAACCAGGGGTGCTCACACTTTTTCTGCAGGCGAGCTACTTTTCAATTGATCAAGTCGTGGGGATCTACCTCATTCATATATATCATTTATATTTACCGTATTTTCCGCACTATTAGCCGCACCTAAAAACCACAAATTTACTCAAAAGCTGACAGTGCGGCTTATAAACCGGTGCGCTTTATATATGGATTAATATTAAGATTCATTTTCATAAAGTTTCGGTCTCGCAACTACGGTAAACAGCCGCCATCTTTTTTCCCCGTAGAAGAGGAAGTGCTTCTTCTTCTACGCAAGCAACCGCCAAGGTAAGCACCCGCCCCCATAGAACAGGAAGCGCTTCTTCTTCTACTGTAAGCAACCACCCGCCCCCGTAGAAGAAGAAAAAGCGCGCGGATACCGTACGTTTCATTTCCTTTGTGTGTTTACATCTGTAAAGACCACAAAATGGCTCCTACTAAGCGACAGGTTTCCAAGACGCAATCTCTCCATCCGCACATGGACTACTATTTCACAGCAACTGCCTAAAGACTTTCAAGAAAAGCTGGCTACTTTCCGTGCATATTGTAAAAACAAGATAGCTGAAAAAAAGATCCGGCCAGAGAACATTATCAACATGGACGAGGTTCCACTGACTTTTGATATTCCTGTGAACCGCACTGTGGATACAACGGGAGCACGTACGGTGAATATTCGCACCACAGGGAATGAGAAGTCATCCTTCACTGTGGTTCTAGCTTGCCATGCTAATGGCCAGAAACTTCCACCCATGGTGATATTCAAAAGGAAGACCTTGCCAAAAGAGACCTTTCCAGCCGGCGTCATCATAAAAGCTAACTCGAAAGGATGGATGGATGAAGAAAAGATGAGCGAGTGGTTAAGGTAAGTTTACGCGAAGAGGCCGGGTGGCTTTTTTCACGCAGCTCCGTCCATGTTGATATACGACTCCATGCGCGCCCACATCACGCTGGTTTTTAATATATTATTAAAGTTTGACTGACCTATCTGACTGTTTTTTTGACATTCCTTTAGCGCAGTTAGATGCGGCTTATAACACGGGGCGGCTTATAGGTGGACAAAGTTTTGAAATATGATGTTCATTGAAGGCGCGGCTTATAACCCAGGGCGCCTTATGGTGCGGAAAATACGGTACTTATTTATGAAATATATGTTTTTGTTAACAAGTTAAAGGTGTTTAATGATAATGCAAGCATGTTTAACACATATAGTTAATATTGTTAATACATTAAAGGTGTTTAATGATAATACAAGTATGTTTAATACATATAGTTAATATTGTTAACAAGTTAAAGGTGTTTAAAGATAATGCAAGCATGTTTAACACATATAGTTAATATTGTTAACAAGTTAAAGGTGGTTAAAAATAATACACGCATGTTTAATACAAACAGTTAATATTGTTAACAACTTAAAGGTGGTTAAAGATAAAACAAGCATGTTTAACACATATAGTTAATATTGTTAACAACTTAAAGGTGGTTAAAGATAATTTTTGAAGGTGTTAAAAGTGGCGGCTCTGATTGCTTGTTATTGTTACTGTTATTGTTTTATGTTTTTCCATGATGGGATATGAAATGAGATTTTCTGCAGAATTCTATCTTGACAACATTTCTTCGTGTGTTTATTAGGTATCGGGTTCCGTTTTATGTATTGTCAAATGATTCCAATTTAAGTTCATCAATTAAGTTTCATAGTTGTGATCTTGACCTAATGTAGTGTTGTAGACATAGTCTACAACGGTCCTGTATGTACCTTTCAGCATTAATGGCGCCTTCACAGATGTGTAAGTTACCCATGTCTTGGGCACTAATACACCCCCATACCATCACACATGCTGCCTTTTACACTTTGCGCCTAGAACAATCTGGATGGTTCTGCACATATAGTTAATATTGTTAACAACTTAAAGGTGGTTAAAGATAATACAAGCATGTTTAACACATATAGTTAATATTGTTAACAAGTTAAAGGTGTTTAAAGATAATACAAGCATGTTTAACACATATAGATTCCTTTCTTTCATGAAGACAAGAATATAAGTTGGTGTATTACCTGATTCTGATGACTTGCATTGATTGGAATCAGACAGTAGTGCTGATAAGGTCCGCATTTTCGAATGGAGGAGAAAAAAAGTCCTCCTTTCTGTCCAATACCACATGAAAGTGGTTGGTTTTTGGCATCTTATTTGTCCAGCTTCCGTACTCCTTTGTATACACTTTACAAGAAATACATTGTCGGCAAACTCCGTAGCTCGCTAGCTTGTGCACGCCAGCTTTCTGAGACTCTTTATTTTGGTAGCGCAGGCAGGATGAAGCAGAGCTTTTATTGTGCAACTGTGCAAGTCGGTCTTTGGAGTTTTGACGACAGGTACGGGCGCCAGAGTCTGTTGAAATAAAGTGTTTCTCGCCTTCCAGTCGGTAATTTTAATGAGCTGGCAGTAGCCAGCGTCATCTCAGAAGACCCTCGGGTGCCGTGAATGTCAATCAAGTGACGAAAGTCACGTCATAGTGAAGATTTATGATCGCTCATTTTTAGGACTATTTTTTTAATGCCTGGCTGGTGATCGACTGACACACCCTCCGAGATCGACCGGTAGATCGCGATCGACGTAATGAGCACCCCTGGCTTAAACATATCCACATATTAATAAAATGAATCATGATTTATGATCGCTCATTTTTAGGACTATTTTTTTAATGCCTGGCTGGTGATCGACTGACACACCCTCCGAGATCGACCGGTAGATCGCGATCGACGTAATGAGCACCCCTGGCCTAAACATATCCACATATTAATAAAAGGCCATATCGCCCAGCCCTACTTGGTACTCCAAAGTAGGGCACCAAAAAGGTGTTTTTTTCGCACTGAAATAGAAGAAACGTGCATCAAGACAATGTAGAGGTTACCTCTTTAGTCTCCACGTCGGGATTGGACGTCTCCGTGGTCGTGGAGGAGCTGTCGTCGTCTTTCAGCTCGTCGCCCTGAGTCTTGCTCGTGAATTTCTTCTCTTTTTCCTCCTTTTTCCTCTGAGCTTTTGTTTTGCCTCGCAGCTTCGCTTTGGACTCTGCAAAAACACCACAAGGACACCAACGGTCCGGCTAAAGACTTCGATCTCGTCTCCGCCTCAATGCCTGATAAAAAAAATGACATTTAGTCCACCTTTGTTCCGAGGTGACTGAGAGCTCTGGTCCGGACTGAGCGGGTCTGGACGGTCCAGGTCGTTGTCCATAGCTCCGAGCAGGTTGGCGTACTCGGAGTCGTCAGGGCACAAGGGTCTGTGCAGCGGCAACGTCGTGGGTGAACTTTGACCCTGGAGGTCCGGTTTGGTGCTGCGAGCCTTGCGGTATGTCAGCTGGCAGGTCGTCGGAGGACCGTCTTGGGGTGAAGTGCCACTCCCTCCTTTGGGCAACAGCGAGGAGGAAGCGGCTTGCATAGAGGACCGGTTCAAGCCGATCCTGGAGCGCTTGTCGTGGCTGTCGGAGTCCGACAAGGTCCGGCTGTTACCCGGTCGGGCTGCAGGGCGCGCCGCTCCGTTGCTGGACACGTATAACGCCCTGGAGTTCTGGGAGGACTCACTGAAAGGTAAGTCAGAACAGCGGTGGTTATCTTGGCATCTAGATTGTAACTGCAACAAACTTTGAATGACCTCTTAAATTTCATAAGTCTTATCATGACACTGTATGTGTCAGTCTTTATTTAATTTATTTTAGACAACAGAACTTCACTAGCAGATACAATATATACACACATGATACCCATATTTGGTCAATAAAAAATAAAGTAGATAAATAATAACCACTGCTCAAGCACCAGCCCGCATGCCATGCAAGAAAAAAAATCACTTTCAACTAGGGCATACTTGCCAACCCTCCCGGATTTTCCGGGAGACTCCCGAAATTCAGCGCCTCTCCCGAAAACCTCCCGGGACAAATTTTCTCCCGATAATCTCCCGAAATTCAGGCGGAGCTGGACCTGAGTGACGTGTTGACAGCCTGTTGTACATGCACATGTGACCCACCCATAATGTGTCACATTTTTGTGTTGATTTATTTATTTTATTTTGTGGTTTGAATTCGTTTTTGGAGCTGTCATTACACATTTATCAGTATTCACATTGGTCAGTAGGGGGCAGTAGGGCGTTTCTTCCCAATTGAATGCTATCACCTGCAGACCGGAAGTGTCTTGTCATTCTGATGAGCGCGACCAGTCTGCGTCCTGTGTGCTTTTTCCTCCTGTATAACAGGTTAGTTTTGGTGAATCAACTCACTGAATAATATCCATGTGATCTTTATAAGTTTAAGTACACATTCTGATGGTGGAGCCTAACTCTAAAGTGTTTGTGAGTTGTAGTTTGTATTTGTGAATGAATCCAGTGCACAGCTGCAGTAATCAATACAAAATGGCAACGTGAGTGCGCAATGTTTATATAGGAACTTCTGATCCTAATTCAGACTCCCAAATTAGAGCTCCCGTTTTCTTATTGATTTTATAATGTATATTTGTATAATGTGTGTGTTCTGAAATAGTGACAGAGAATAGAACAAGGAGTAGAGGAGTGTTATGTGTGTGTATATGTGTAAAATAAATGAACACTGAAATTCAAGTATTTCTTTTATTTACTTATATATATATATATATATATATATATATATATAATAAAATATATATGTATATATATATATATATATAACATATATATGTATATATGTATATATATATATATATATATATATATATATATATATATATATAGCTAGAATTCACTGAAAGTCAAGTATTTCTTATATATATATATATATATATATATATATATATATATATATATATATATATATATATATATATATATATATATATATCTTAACCACGCCCCCCGCCCCACCCCCGACCACGCCCCCTGCCCCCCACCCCCCACCTCCCGAAATCGGAGGTCTCAAGGTTGGCAAGTATGAACTAGGGTGGTACGGTATACCGGTACTAGTATAGTACCGCGATACTAATGAATCACATCCGGTACTACACCGCCTCTAAAAAGTACCGGTCCCCCCCCTTTTTTTTTTTTTAATGGGCATGACGGTGCATCGTCGCCATGTCGTGACATTGTCAATCAATCAATCAATGTTTATTTATATAGCCCTAAATCACAAGTGTCTCAAAGGGCTGCACAAGCCACAACAACATTGCTGGTTTTACTAGCAGAGGAGCATGTTCGGCAGCGCGCACACACAGAGTACTTACAAGCAAACACAGTGTGTAAACAGAAAAGGGAAAATGGATGCGTTTTGGTGTAAAAAGTAAAGATAAAGGTGAAGTTATAACACTGAAACACCCTCAGGAAGAGGTGCTTTACGACATGGCTAGCTAGCTAGCAGCTAATGTCCATCCGCAGTCGGCAGTGTTTTAGCTACTTCTAAATCACTAATCCTCGCCTCCATGGCGACAAATAAAGTACGTTTCTTACAAGTAACATTATCACTGGAAGACGAGGAATAGCTAAACATGCTTCACTACACACCGTAGGAGGATACAATAGCTCACCGGCGTCACAATGTAAACAAATGCCATGGGTGGATCTATACCTGACATCCACTGTAATGATACCAAGTACAAGAGCGTATCTAGTCACAAGAACACCAATACGGTTTTCGACCAAACAGGTCCACTTCCATGGCAGTGATGGAACTAGTTGAGGAGGTAACCACTGCAATTGATAAGAGGGAGTTTGTTGTTGGCGTTTTTATTGACCTGAGCAAGGCCTTTGACACCATCCATCACACATTACTTTTAAACAAAATGCAGAGGTATGGTTTTAGAGGTCTTGCTCATGATTGGTTGAAAAGTTATCTTGGTGGTAGAGAACAGTATGTGCATATGAACAATGTAGATTCAGATCAAAAGATTATAACACATGGAGTGCCCCAAGGTTCTGTACTGGGACCAAATTTGTTCTTATTGTATATTAATGATATCTGCAAAATCTTTAAAAAACTCAATTGTATTCTCTTTGCTGACGATACAAGTCTGTACTGTTCTGGGCAAGACCTTGGCCAACTCTTAGAGACTGTAGAGAGCGAACTCCACATACTAAAGCAATGGTTTGATGCCAATAAACTGTCAATCAACCTAAATAAAACAAAATACCGTATTTTCCGCACTATAAGGCGCACCTAAAAACCACAAATTTTCTCAAAAGCTGACAGTGCGCCTTATAACCCGGTGCGCTTTATTACGATTCATTTTCATAAAGTTTCGATCTCGCAACTTCGGTAAACAGCCGCCATCTTTTTTCCCGGTAGAACAGGAAGCGCTTCTTCTTCTACGCAAGCAACCGCCAAGGAAAGCACCCGCCCCCATAGAACAGGAAGCGCTTCTTCTTCTACTGTAAGCAACCACCCGCCCCCGGAAGAAGAAGAAAAAACGCGCGGATATCACCGTACGTTTCATTTCCTGTTTACATCTGTAAAGACCACAAAATGGCTCCTACTAAGCGACAAGGATCCGGTTCATAAAAAGACGCAATCTCTCCATCCGCACACGGATTACTACCGTATTTCACAGCAACTGATATTCCTGTGAACCGCACTGTGGAACGGGAGCACGTACGGTGAATATTCGCACCACAGGGAATGAGAAGTCATCCTTCACTGTGGTTCTAGCTTGCCATGCTAACTTCCACCCATGGTGATATTCAAAAGGAAGACCTTGCCAAAAGAGACCTTTCCAGCCGGCGTCATCATAAAAGCTAACTCGAAGGGATGGATGGATGAAGAAAAGATGAGCGAGTGGTTAAGGGAAGTTTACGCGAAGAGGCCGGGTGGCTTTTTTCACACAGCTCCGAAGGCGAACACACCTTCACTAAGACGGGCAGACAGCGCCGGACGACATACGCCAACATTTGCCAGTGGATCGTAAATGCCTGGGCAGATATTTCGGTCACAACTGTGGTCCGAGCTTTCCGGAAGGCAGGATTCCCAGAACTACTGGACAACAACAGCGACACTGACTCCGATGACTTCGACGAGACGGAACCGGCCATTTTGGATCCCACGCTTGCGCAACTTTTTCAATTCGGACACCGAAGACGAAGAATTCGAAGGATTTACGAATGAAGAATAACTTCAGAAGGTGAGCGCTATGTTTATTTTGTGTGTTGTGACATTAACGTTCGAGCAACATTATGTTGCTATTGCTCTACACCATTTTGAATTTTACTATGTTTGTGATTGCACATTTGCGTACATTTTGGGACAGAGTTGTTAGAACGCTGGTTTTCAATATATTATTAAAGTTTGACTGAACTATCTGACTGTTTTTTTGACATTCACTTTAGCGCAGCGTAGGCGCGGCTTATAATCCGGGGCGGCTTATTGGTGGACAAAGTTATGAAATATGTAATTCATTGAAGGTGCGGCTAATAATCCGGTGCGCCTTATAGTGCGGAAAATACGGTATATCATTTTTGGAAATAGGAAAAATAACATACAGTGTCATATAAGAATTGATGATATGGAGATAGAAAGGGTGTTTTCAACAACATTTTTGGGAATCTATATAGATGATAAATTAAATTGGAAACTGTACATAAATATACTTAAGACAAAGATGGCAAAAAATATTGCTATGTTACATAAAATCAAAAACTCCGTAAATCAAAAGGCTCTTAATATGTTATATAATTCTTTCGTACTCCCTTATCTTAATTATTGTGTTGAAATCTGGGGTAACAATTACAAAACAAACATCAACTCTATATTCTTACTTCAAAAGAAAGCGATTAGAATTGTAAATTATGCAGATTATCATGACCATACCAATGCTCTGTTTATTGAATTAAATTAAAACTGCATGATCTTGTTGACCTCAACACTGCTATTGTGACGTACAAAGCTCATAACCACATGCTGCCTGGGTGTCTACAGGAGAGGTTCAAACCCAGAGAGAATCCCTATGACCTCAGAGGTTCAGCTCTCTTCCAGAAAGCTAAGATAAGAACAAGCTTAAAAAGTAGATGTGTTTGTGTCAGGGGGGTTCAACTGTGGAACAGCTTGGATGATCCCTTAAAATGTTCCAGGTCCATTCACACATTTAAAAAAACACTTTAAGACCAATGTCTTGGAAAAATATATCACTCTTGAATCAACACAGTAGTTAATACTATGATCAATGTTAATTAAAATACTAAATGTGGGATATAAATAATAATGGAAGTATAATTGTTTGTATATCGTATATAAATTGGTACAAAGGTTTAAGGATATTTCACATGCCTTTGCTGTGTATATAATTGAACAGTGTTCATGTTGTGTATAATGTGTATTTATAATGTGCTGTACAAAAGACATTTCATAATTTTCGGAAGTTCATCTTGTACTTGACATTGTTTATAGGGTTAGGCGCTATAAGTGTTCAACTTCAGCCTAAACCCTTTCGGTCTGCAACATTTTCATTTTCAATCTATGAATGTACAACTGTTTGTTTATTTTGTTGACCATTGACCGAAGAATAATAAACTAAAAAAATAGTCGATACTACTATGATTACATCAATATTTTTTATCATCACAAAATCTTTTTTCTTCCTTTTTTTAAAATTCATGTAATGTTTATAAAGTCAGTAAAAACGTCCCTGGACACATGAGGACTTTGAATATGACCAATGTATGATCCTGTAACTACTTGGTATCAGATCGATACCTAAATGTGTGGTATCATCCAAAACTAATGTAAAGTATGAAAGAAGAGAAGAATAAGTGATTATTACATTTTAACAGAAGTGTAGATAGAACATGTTCAAACAGTAAATAAGCACATTTTAACAGTAAATGAACAAGTAGATTAATAACTAATTTTTACAGTTTGTCCCTTATAATGTGTACAAAATAATAGGTGTATAAATGACAATATGTTACTGCATACGACTAATTAGGAGTCTTTGTTTGTTTACTTACTACTAAAAGACAAGTTGTCTAGTATGTTCACTAGTTTATTTAAGGACTAAATTACAATAATAAACACATGTTTTATGTACACTAACATTTTTTGTTCAAATAAAGCCAATAATGAAATTTTTTGTGGCCCCCTTTATTTAGAAAAGTACCGAGCTTAACCTATTGTGACTATAACAATCTACAAGGTTAATGTAGGTTGCTTCTCTTTCTCCCCCTCCATTTTTCTGCATTCTTTCGTATCTCAAGTTATCATTACGTATATGTATTGTTGCATTTAAACAACTGTATTGTTGATAATAAAGGTAAATTATTGGTATTGTTCATTATCAATAGCGCTATTTCTATTGGTATTTGTATTGATCCATTTGTAGTGTAATAATGCTCATTGTCATTTCTGTATTATTTTTCGCTAATTGCTAATTTGCTATTACTTTTACCATCATATTTGTACATGTCGTATTTGCTGATGTTGCTCTATTGTTGTTGTTGTTTGCTGTTGTTGTTTTTGTCTCTCTGTCTAATCCCCCTCTTGTCCCCACAATTTCCCCCTCTGTCTTCTTTTTTTTCCTCTTTCTATCCCCTCCTGCTCCGGCCCGGCTGCACTAAATGATAATATAAATACATTTAATAAAGTCAAATACAAATAAGGCAACAAGAGAAGTATCCTACACTTCTCTTTTGTAAAGTAAATCTGAACAGCCGACATGGGCATCTACATCAACTATATGATTTGCCTGAGAAGCTGGACAGGACACCAAAAAAAAAAACAAAAAAAAAAGAAAAGTATCGAAATACATTTTGGTACCAGTCCCAAAGTATTGGTATGGAGACCGCCCTAGTCAGGTGTAGCCAATGTTGGCCCCACTGTGTACATTAGTAAAGCCTTGCACTCACTTTGAATCACTGTGCATTTGCACAATGTCCCTGAGATCAAATGGCCTCCCCGTCTCCAAGGTGCAGTTGGGTTCTACAGACACACGCCTCTTGAAGGGCTCCCAGATGCTTTTAGCTTCCAGGTAGGCGGTGGCGATCACCAGCAGAAACATGAAACTGCGGGAAGTGTAACAAAAATGTCAGTCGCATCACCCTGGTCACTGGGGGGGGGGCAGAGCCCTCACCTCATGATGACGGACACGATAAAGTAAAGCTCCATCTCCCAGCTGGGCCTGGGCAGCGTGTCGGCGCACGCCGCCAGCATGTGGTAGGGCAGGGAGGCGTTGAGGATGAAGATGAACTCCGAGCCGCCGCAAGTCACCAGCTTGAGCTCGCGGATCACCCGGGAGGAGGTGAAGTCTGGCGTGAACCTGGAAGACCAAGAGGAGCCTTGCTAATCGCCGTCGCAGGTGGAGTAAAAAGGCGGCTCGCGGCCAAAGCCACTTACGATATGACCAGGTCTTTCGAAGCATTTGGCTGGAGTAAAAACTCTTCACAGTTGAGGACCTTGAATCCGAATCCTTCGCACGCTTGCCCGTTGATGTTTGCGGAGCTAATGGTGATGGGGAGCAGGCCCGTGTTCTCCACGTGAAACGTTCTCTTCAGAGTGAAGTTTGGCTGGTGGATTCTTTTCTCTGCAGGAAAAGATCAGTTAGTCGGGACGAGAGCACGGCGAACCATACTTGCCAACCCTCCCGGATTTTCCGGGAGACTCCCGAAATTCAGCGCCTCTCCCGAAAACCTCCCGGGACACATTTTCTCCCGAAAATCTCCCGAAATTCAGGCGGAGCTGGAGGCCACGCCCCCTCCAGCTCCATGCGGACCTGAGTGACGTGTTGACAGCCTGTTCTCACGTCCGCTTTCCCACAATATAAACAGCTAATGATCGAGGGCGAGTTCTTGGTTTCTTATGTGGGTTTAATGTTAGGCAGTTTCATTAACGTCCTCCCAGCGCAACAACAGCAGTCAAGTATTCGTCTACCGTAAAGCAGTTGGTCTGCCGTAAAACAGCAATGTTGACACTTTTAAACAGGACAATACTGCCATCTACTGTACATGCATATGTGACCCACCCATAATGTGTCACCTTTTTATGTTGATTTATTTATTTTATTTTGTGGTTTGAATTCGTTTTTGGAGCTGTCATTACACATTTATCAGTATTCACATTGGTCAGTAGGGCGTTTCTTCCCAATTGAATGCTATCACCTGCAGACCGGAAGTGTCTTGTCATTCTGATGAGCGCGACCAGTCTGTGAACAATTGAAACGTCCTGTGTGCTTTTTCCTCCTTTATAACAGGTTAGTTTTGGTGAATCAACTCACTGAATAATATCCATGTGATCTTTATAAGTTTAAGTACACATTCTGATGGTGGAGCCTAACTCTAAAGTGTTTGTGAGTTGTAGTTTGTATTTGTGAATGAATCCAGTGCACAGCTGCAGTAATCAATACAAAAAGGCGACGTGAGTGCGCAATGTTTATATAGGAACTTCTGATCCTAATTCAGACTCCCAAATTAGAGCTCCCGTTTTCTTATTGATTTTATAATGTATATTTGTATAATGTGTGTGTTCTGAAATAGTGACAGAGAATAGAACAAGGATGGACAATTCAACCCTTAACTCAACAATGAGTAGATGAGTGTTATGTGTGTGTATATGTGTAAATAAATGAACACTGAAATTCAAGTATTTCTTTTATTTATATATATATATATATATATATATATATATATATATATATATATATATATATATATATATATATCTTAACCACGCCCCCAACAACGCCCCCGCCCCACCCCCGACCACGCCTCACCCCCCGAAATCGGAGGTCTCAAGGTTGGCAAGTATGCGGCGAACATTCAACAGGGTTCCCACTAAAACTGTTTTCGAGGGCATTTTCTCATTTCTCATCTTATTAATGAACTCCACACAGACATACAGTAGGCGATACAGCACACAGGACTCAATTAATTAGAATATGACTAAAAAGTTGATTTGTTTCAGTGATTTTGTCGGAGCCTAAATGCTATTTAAGTTAATTTACATTTTATGGAAGGTGCTTTATGTTTATTCAGCCAAAAGGGGACTATTTACTTTGTTTGCATAATAGAAAAATGTATATATTGCATGCTTGGAATAATTATAAGGTACACTTTATTTGTAATTATTACATTTGTCTGAATAATTTCATGACGTACTATTTTATACTGCTTTAATACAGTGAAGATTACGTAACTGTTTAATTGCATATATGGCGGAAGGATCTGTGCGGTAATAAGGTTTGGACACAATGTATTATGGGTAATGGCAGTCAGGTATGGTGGAATAGAGCCACAGTTTTTTTCTAACTCTTTCTTACTGTAACAAACTGGCTTTATTTTGCCATTCATTTGTTCCCACATCGTTATTGTTTGACATTTTTGAACGGTTAAGTCATACTTGCCAACCTTGAGACCTCCGATTTCGGGAGGTGGGGGGTGGGGGGCGTGGTTAAGATATATATATATAAGAAATACTTGACTTTCAGTGAATTCTAGCTATATATAAATATAAATAAATAAATAAAAGAAATACTTGAATTTCAGTGTTCATTTATTTACACATAACACTCATCTACTCATTGTTGAGTTAAGGGTTGAATTGTCCATCCTTGTTCTATTCTCTGTCACTATTTCAGAACACACACATTATACAAATATGCATTATAAAATCAATAAGAAAACGGGAGCTCTAATTTGGGAGTCTGAATTAAGATCAGAAGTTCCTATATAAACATTGCGCACTCACGTTGCCATTTTGTATTGATTACTGCAGCTGTGCACTGGATTCATTCACGAATACAAACTACAACTCACAAACACTTTAGAGTTAGGCTCCACCATCAGAATGTGTACTTAAACTTACAAAGATCACATGGATATTATTCAGTGAGTTGATTCACCAAAACTAACCTGTTATACAGGAAGAAAAAGCACACAGGACGTTTCAATTGTTCACAGACTGGTCGCGCTCATCAGAATGACAAGACACTTCCGGTCTGCAGGTGATAGCATTCAATTGGGAAGAAACGCCCTACTGCCCCCTACTGACCAATGTGAATACTGATAAATGTGTAATAACAGCTCCAAAAACTAATTCAAACCACAAAATAAAATAAATAAATCAACACAAAAATGTGACACATTATGGGTGGGTCACATATGCATGTACAGTAGATGGCAGTATTGTCCTGTTTAAAAGTGTCACAACATTGCTGTTTACGGCAGACGAACTGCTTTACGGCAGACGGAAACTTGACTGCTGTTGTTGTGTGTTGTTACCGCGCTGGGAGGACGTTAATGAAACTGCCTAACAATAAACCCACATAAGAAACCAAGAACTCGCCCTCCATCATTAGCTGTTTCTATTGTGGGAAAGCGGACGTGTGAACAGGCTGTCAACACGTCACTCAGGTCCGAATTTCGGGAGATTTTCGGGAGAAAATTTGTCCCGGGAGGTTTTCGGGAGAGGCGCTGAATTTCGGGAGTCTCCCGGAAAATCCGGGAGGGTTGGCAAGTATGGGTTAAGTTGACAAGTAAACGATACAAAACAAAGAGGAGCGTCCGGAGTTTTGTTTGTTGTTGCCGCAGCAAGCGGAGCAGGAGAAAGTAGAGGAGCGTCAAGTTAATGCTTCATTAGGAAACTACTTTTCATTCAAAAGGTTGTATATTATTATGTTGGATCTGAGCCGAGGATGTCGTTGTGGCTTGTGCAGCCCTTTGAGACACTTGTGATTTAGGGCTATATAAATAAACATCGATTGATTGATTGATATTATATACATTCATCACACACCAACTTTTGATGATTATATCTGAAAATTAATGAAAACCCCAATTTCAGTATCTCAGATGATGTGATTATTTATTGACTAGGGATGGGAATCGAAAACCGGTTCTGAACCAGTATCAAGTCCTTGGAATTGCTTGATATTTTGTATAGCGGTTCTCTTAACGATTGTGATTAACGTGCGGAGTGACTTAAATTTTATTGACCGTTTCGTTAAGAAACATTTTCAATGCTGATTAAGTTGATTTATTTTGGCACAACATAATTTTGTCAGTTACTAATTAGACCCTTCTTATGCAGTACCGTATTTTCCGCACTATTAGCCGCACCTAAAAACCACAAATTTACTCAAAAGCTGACAGTGCGGCTTATGACCTGGTGCGCTTTATATATGGATTAATATTAAGATTCATTTTCATAAAGTTTCGGTTTCGCAACTACGGTAAACAGCCGCCATCTTTTTTCCCCGTAGAAGAGGAAGTGCTTCTTCTTCTACGCAAGCAACCGCCAAGGTAAGCACCCGCCCCCATAGAACAGGAAGCGCTTCTTCTTCTACTGTAAGCAACCACCCGCCCGCGTAGAAGAAGAAGAAGCGCGCGGATATTACGTTTCATTTCCTTTGTGTGTTTACATCTGTAAAGACCACAAAATGGCTCCTACTAAGCGACAGGTTTCCGGTTCATGAAAAGACGCAATCTCTCCATCCGCACACGGACTACTATTTCACAGCAACTGCCTAAAGACTTTCAAGAAAAGCTGGCTACTTTCCGTGCATATTGTAAAAACAAGATAGCTGAAAAAAAGATCCGGCCAGAGAACATTATCAACATGGACGAGGTTCCACTGACTTTTGATATTCCTGTGAACCGCACTGTGGATACAACGAGAGCACGTACGGTGAATATTCGCACCACAGGGAATAAGAAGTCATCCTTCACTGTGGTTCTAGCTTGCCATGCTAATGGCCAGAAACTTCCACCCATGGTGATATTCAAAAGGAAGACCTTGCCAAAAGAGACCTTTCCAGCCGGCGTCATCATAAAAGCTAACTCGAAGGGATGGATGGATGAAGAAAAGATGAGCGAGTGGTTAAGGGAAGTTTACGCGAAGAGGCCGGGTGGCTTTTTTCACGCAGCTCCGTCCATGTTGATATACGACTCCATGCGCGCCCACATCACGCTGGTTTTTAATATATTATTAAAGTTTGACTGACCTATCTGACTGTTTTTTTGACATTCCTTTAGCGCAGTTAGATGCGGCTTATAACACGGGGCGGCTTATAGGTGGACAAAGTTTTGAAATATGCCGTTCATTGAAGGCGCGGCTTATAACCCAGGGCGGCTTATGGTGCGGAAAATACGGTACATATGGTTGGTACTTATTTTCCTAATCAGCTTGACCTAAGTCTAAGGTTTATGTATTAAATAATCATTTATGTAATTAACACATGCTTTCATATCATTTGACAAGATTGTAAACTGTCAGTAGGTTAGATATAATTATTGAAGAGTAAAATGACTCATTTAGTGTTAATGGCATACTTGCCAACCCTCCCGAATTTTCCGGGAGACTCCCGAAATTCAGCGCCTCTCCCGAAAACCTCCCGGGACGAATACTCTCCCGAAAATCTCCCGATTTTCAGCCGGAGCTGGAAGCCACGCCCCCTCCAGCTCCATGCAACCTGAGTAAGGACAGCCTTTTTTCATGACAGGAGGACAACAGGGTGACAAGAACTAAATCATCCAGACTAGAGATAAATTGTATTATTATGTTTATTTTACCTAAAAATAAATATATTTATTAATTAAAAAAAACAAAAAAAACTAAATACATTTTTACTATATTTTGCTAAAAACAACAAAATTGATTGTATTTTTATTTGTATTTTTTCGTGACTCCTTATTACATCCAGCCATAGAATTATACATTAAAATAAACATATTTGAAATAATTGATTTTAAATTATCATAATAATTCATTTAAAATGACCATATTTAATTATTAAAATATTTGCTTGTTTATCAACAACTTTAGCATTTTATTCATTACATTTTGAAGCTCTCAGAAGCCAAGTTATGTTATATTCCTTAATATTTATTCATGCAAGTTTGAAGTATCAATTATCTAAACAGTTTTGTTTGCATATTTTCAGGATGTAGATATATATATATACATATATATATATATATACACACACACAGGTAAAAGCCAGTAAATTAGAATATTTTGAAAAACTTGATTTATTTCAGTAATTGCATTCAAAAGGTGTAACTTGTACATTATATTTATTCATTGCACACAGACTGATGCATTCAAATGTTTATTTCATTTAATTTTGATGATTTGAAGTGGCAACAAATGAAAATCCAAAATTCCGTGTGTCACAAAATTAGAATATTACTTAAGGCTAATACAAAAAAGGGATTTTTAGAAATGTTGGCCAACTGAAAAGTATGAAAATGAAAAATATGAGCATGTACAATACTCAATACTTGGTTGGAGCTCCTTTTGCCTCAATTACTGCGTTAATGCGGCGTGGCATGGAGTCCATGAGTTTCTGGCACTGCTCAGGTGTTATGAGAGCCCAGGTTGCTCTGATAGTGGCCTTCAACTCTTCTGCGTTTTTGGGTCTGGCATTCTGCATCTTCCTTTTCACAATACCCCACAGATTTTCTATGGGGCTAAGGTCAGGGGAGTTGGCGGGCCAATTTAGAACAGAAATACCATGGTCCGTAAACCAGGCACGGGTAGATTTTGCGCTGTGTGCAGGCGCCAAGTCCTGTTGGAACTTGAAATCTCCATCTCCATAGAGCAGGTCAGCAGCAGGAAGCATGAAGTGCTCTAAAACTTGCTGGTAGACGGCTGCGTTGACCCTGGATCTCAGGAAACAGAGTGGACCGACACCAGCAGATGACATGGCACCCCAAACCATCACTGATGGTGGAAACTTTACACTAGACTTCAGGCAACGTGGATCCTGTGCCTCTCCTGTCTTCCTCCAGACTCTGGGACCTCGATTTCCAAAGGAAATGCAAAATTTGCTTTCGTCAGAAAACATGACTTTGGACCACTCAGCAGCAGTCCAGCTCTTTTTTTCCTTAGCCCAGGTGAGACGCTTTGCGCGCTGTTTCTTGGTCAACAGTGGCTTGACCCGAGGTATGCGGCAGTTGAAACCCATGTCTTTCAAGCGTCTCTTGGTGGTGGATCTTGAAGCACTGACTCCAGCAGCTGTCCACTCCTTCTGAATCTCCCCCACATTTTTGAATGGGTTTTTTTTCACAATCTTGACCAGGGCGCGGTGATCCCTATCGCTTGTACACTTTTTCCTTCCCTTTGCCTCTCCATTAATGTGTTTGGACACAGAGCTCTGAGAACAGCCAGCCTCTTCAGCAATAACCTTTTGTGTCTTTCCCTCCTTGTGCAATGTGTCGATGGTTGCCTTTTGGACAGCTGTCAAATCTGAAGTCTTCCCCATGTTTGTGTAGGCTTCAGAACTGGACTGAGAGACCATTTAAAGCCCTTTGCAGGTGTTTTGAGTTAATCAGCTGATTAGTTTGTGGCACCAGGTGTCTTCAAAATTGAACCCTTACACAATATTCTAATTTTGTGACACACGGAATTTTGGATTTTCATTTGTTGCCACTTCAAATCATCAAAATTAAATGAAATAAACATTTGAATGCATCAGTCTGTGTGCAATGAATAAATATAATGTACAAGTTACACCTTTTGAATGCAATTACTGAAATAAATCAAGTTTTTCAAAATATTCTAATTTACTGGCTTTTACCTGTATATATATATATATATATATATATATATATGTATGAAATACTTGACTTGGTGAATTCTAGCTGCCAATATACTCCTCCCCTCTTAACCACGCCCCCAATCACGCCCCGCCCCACCCGACCACGCCCCCACCCCCCACCTCCCGAAATCGGAGGTCTCAAGGTTGGCAAGTATGGTTAATGGGCTCCTCTGTAGTGGAAAAGTTGAACCCCTGTTTTAAAGTGAATGGTAACCATTTCTGATTTTATTTTAATTTTATTTTTTTAACTATTGCAGTTGGTTCTCCCAATAAAGAAAGGAAGACTGAATGAATAAATCGGGTTCATCTTCTGCTGAGGCCATTTGACGGACTCTTGAACTCACTATCTGTGCAGTCTCTCAGCAGAGCTTCTGTCATCTTAAACCTCAGCGAGCTCCCGCGACCCGGGGGTTTCCCGGCAACCTTCAAGCTCTCCGTGGCGCCATGTCCGTGCAGGACGATGGTGTCGATCACAGTCAGATTATTTCTGAAAAGAAAGACAATTGAGGACGTGGACGGGCGTAGGGGATGTTCCATTCATTCCGAAGCCGCGACCTTACCGGACTATGAGCAGGGAGGAGACGCTGTGGTTGCCGACCGGCGTGAATCGGACGTAAAAGGACCGGACTTCCCTGGGCATCAGGACCATGTTGTACACAAACGGTTTGCTTGATCCCTCCACAAAGCCCATACTGCTCTTTACTAAGGAGATCTGGCAAGCAGACAAGATGTGTCATCCAGAGACCAAGATGGTGTAGCCTCACACAACATGCTCCTCACTCACCTGCTTTCTGTGGACCTGGAACTCCAGGGTGTTTGTGTCAATGTTGATGTTGGATAGATTTTCTGGCTGCAACCTGGCAAAGGAGTAGGAAGATATCAGTACATCATTCTTAAAACAGTCCAGAACCAAACAGTATGCTTCTCACAGCAGCTGAACGCATCAGCATGGTCCTATTTGGGGTCCTTTTGGGGCCCAGGGTCAGATTTGGGTTTTTTAGGACCTTTGGGAACATAGCCCTACTTGGAGTACTTTGGGATTTTTAAGGGGAAGATTATCCTTTAGGGTTTTTGGGACCTTTTAGGGAAGGTGACCCTATTTGTGGTATTTTGGGACAGTTAGGGGGAAGATGGTTCCTTTTGGTGGGTTTTGGGACCTTCAGCCTCTTAAGGCCCAAGCTGTTTGTTTACATGCTTTTTTTTATTTCTCTTTGCTATTTGGGCTTATTGGACCCTAATTAGAATAAAAACTAAGAATCATCTTTTGATATGATGTACTTAGTCCATAAGTACACACACGTGTACTTCATGTTTAGAGACATGCTAATTCTTATTTTTACACTTATTTTCCCCTAATTCCATTGTATGTTATACTCTTCTGACACCACCAGATGGCAGTATAAGTGTCCACATAAGTGGCCGTAAGACCCCAATTCAGTAGTGTACACCATTTTGGAAATAAGAGCTAACAGGTGCTGTCCACGCATGTGGCCACTAAGCCTTTAGAGGTTTTAAAGATTCCTACTTGAATTACTTTGGGACCTTTAAGAGAATATGATCCTATTTGGGGTCTTTTGGGACTTCTAGGATATTATGGTCCTATTTGGGGTACTTTGGGACTTTTTGGGGCACATGGTCTCATTTCGGGGTTTCGGGACCTTTGGGAACATGATCCTACTTGGGGTACTTTAGGATATGTAAGGGGAAGATGGTCCTTTTTGGGGGGTTTTGGGACATTTAGAGAAGATGGTTCTTTTTTCGGGATTTGTGGGATCTTTAAGGTAGATTGTCCTACTTGGATTACTTTGGTACCTTTAATTGAATATGGTCCTATGAGGGTTCTTTTGGGACCTGTAGGAGAATATGGTCCTATTTAAGGTCCTTTTGGAACTTTTGGGGCCCAGGGTCAGATTTGGGTTTTTTAGGACCTTTGGGAACATAGACCTACTTGGGGTTCTTTGGGATCTTTAAGGGGAAGATTATCCTTTAGGGTTTTTGGGACCTTTTAGGGAAGGTGGTCCTTTAAGAGAATATGGTCCTATGAGGGTTCTTTTGGGACCTGTAGGAGAGTATGGTCCTATTTAAGGTCCTTTTGGAACTTTTGGGGCCCAGGGTCAGATTTAGGTTTTTTAGGACCTTTGGGAACTTAGCCCTACTTGGGGTACTTTGGGATCTTTAAGGGGAAGATTATTCTTTAGGATTTTTGGGACCTTTTAGGGAAGGTGATCCTATTTGTGGTATTTTGAGACAGTTAGGGGGAAGATGGTTCCTTTTGGTGGGTTTTGGAAACTTTAGCCTCTTAAGACCCAAGCTGTTTGTTTACATGCTTTTCTTGTATTTCTCTTTGCTATTTGGGCTTATTGGACCCTAATTAGAATAAAAACTAAGAATCATCTTTTGATATGATGTACTTAGTCCATAAGTACACACACGTGTACTTCATGTTTAGTGACATGCTAATTCTTATTTTTACACTTTTTTTCCCCAAATTCCATTGTATGTTATACTCTTCTGACACCACCAGATGGCAGTATAAGTGTCCACATAAGCGGCCATAAGACCCCAATTCAGTAGTGTACACAATTTTGGAAATAAGAGCTAAAAAGGTGCTGTCCACGCATGTGGCCACTAAGCCTTTAGAGGTTTTAAAGATTCCTACTTGGATTACTTTGGGACCTTTAAGAGAATATGATCCTATTTGGGGTCTTTTGGGACTTCTAGGATATTATGGTCGTATTTGGGGTACTTTGGGACTTTTTGGGGCACATGGTCTCATTTCGGGGTTTCGGGACCTTTGGGAACATGATCCTACTTGGGGTACTTTAGGATATGTAAGGGGAAGATGGTCCTTTTTGGTGTTTTTTGGGACATTTAGAGAAGATGGTCCTTTTGGGGGGTTTTGGGACATTTAGAGAAGATGGTTCTTTTTTCGGGATTTGTGGGATCTTTAAGGTAGATTGTCCTACTTGGATTACTTTGGTACCTTTAATTGAATATGGTCCTATGAGGGTTCTTTTGGGACCTGTAGGAGAATATGGTCCTTTGAGGGTTCTTTTGGGACCTGTAGGAGAATATGGTCCTATTTAAGGTCCTTTTGGAACTTTTGGGGCCAAGGGTCAGATTTGGGTTTTTTAGGACCTTTGGGAACATAGCCCTACTTGGGGTACTTTGGGATCTTTAAGGGGAAGATTATCCTTTAGGGTTTTTGGGACCTTTTAGGGAAGGTGATCCTATTTGTGGTATTTTGGGACAGTTAGGGGGAAGATGGTCCCTTTTGGTGGGTTTTGGGACCTTTAGCCTCTTAAGACCCAAGCTGTTTGTTTACATGCTTTTTTTGTATTTCTCTTTGCTATTTGGGCTTATTGGACCCTAATTAGAATAAAAACTAAGAATCATCTTTTGATATGATGTACTTAGTCCATAAGTAACAAACACGTACTTCATGTTTAGTGACATGCTAATTCTTGTTTTTACACTTTTTTCCCCCCAAATTCCATTGTAAGTTATACTCTTCTGACACCACCAGATGGCAGTATAAGTGTCCACGTAAGCGGCCATAAGACCCCAATTCAGTAGTGTACACAATTTTGGAAATAAGAGCTAAAAGGTGCTGTCCACACATGTGGCCACTAAGGCCTTTTAAGACACGGCTAGCGAGCTAGCGCCAAACTTCCATCCGCAGTCGGCAGTGTTTTAGCTACTTCCAAATCACTAATCCTCGTCTCCATGGTGACAAATAAAGTAAGATTCTTACATGTAACATTATCACTGCAGGACGAGGAATAGCTAAACATGCTTCACTACACACCGTAGGAGGATACAATAGCTCACTTGTGTCACAATATAAACAAATGCCATCCACTGTAATGATACCAAGTACAAGAGCGTATGTAGTCGATACTACTATGATTACATCAATATTTTTTATTATTGTTTTAGCTACCTCTAAATCACTAATCCTCACCTCAATGGCGACTAATAAAGTAAGTTTCTTAAAGTATCATCTCTGCAGGATTTTGAATGGAATTATGGAAAAAATACACGTTTCCCTAATGAAGTTTTTTTGAAAGGGTGTGTATTAGAGATGCGCGGATAGGCAATTATTTCATCCGCAACCGCATGACAAAAGTCGTCAACCATCCGCATCCACCCGATCTAACATTTAATCAACACCGCACCCGCTCGTTGTTATATATCTAATATAGACGATGCAAGGCATTAGTGAGGTTATAAAGCTTTTGCCTGTTAAAGAAAGGAGACTGATCCAATGCAGCAATCATCTGGGAGCCGCGCTGAGCGCACCTCCAAGCGCGTGGAGGTGCGATGTCCCTCGCACCTGCGGCGGCTCCACCCGGGCTCGCGCCCGAGGCTTCAGCGCGCACCGCGACACCGGCGACGGCCGGGTATGGGCCCGACGCTCCAGCGCCATCCATTTTCAGGGCTAGTTGATTCGGTAGGTGGGTTGTTACACACTCCTTAGCGGGTTCCGACTTCCATGGCCACCGTCCTGCTGTCTATATCAACCAACACCTTTTCTGGGGTCTGATGAGCGTCGGCATCGGGCGCTTTAACCCGGCGTTCGGTTCATCCCGCAGCGCCAGTTCTGCTTGCCCCACCCCTTTCGTGAGCGCACTGCGCGCGGAGTGACCCCTGTTACGCGCCCCCGGCAACGGGCAGGTAAGCTGCGCGGGCGGAGCGCGCGGAGTGACCCCCGTTACGAGCCCCCGGCCACGGGGGTGGCGGGCAGGTAAACTGCTTACCTGCTGCGCGTGACGCCGGCCGCGGCGAAGGCGGACGAGGCGGGGTGTCTTGCGGTGGGCGCGGTGGTGACCCTGGACGTGCGTCGGGCCCTTCTCGCGGATCACCTCAGCTACGGCTCCCGGTGGGCCCCTTCCCCCGGCGAGGCGTCCCTTCTCCGCTCCATAAAAGTGTCCATCTCTTTTTTTTTCTTCTTCTTCTGTTGTGGCATATGCTGCAGGTGCCTGCTCGTTTTTCGTATGTGGGTAACATTTAACTACCGTATTTTCCGCACTATAAGGCGCACCTAAAAACCACAAATTTTCTCAAAAGCTGACAGTGCGCCTTATAACCCGGTGCGCTTTATATATGGATAAATATTAAGATTCATTTTCATAAAGTTTCGGTCTCGCAACTTCGGTAAACAGCCGCCATCTTTTTTCCCGGTAGAACAGGAAGCGCTTCTTCTTCTACGCAAGCAACCGCCAAGGTAAGCACCCGCCCCCATAGAACAGGAAGCGCTTCTTCTTCTACTGTAAGCAACCACCCGCCCGCGTAGAAGAAGAAGAAAAAGCGCGCGGATATCACCGTACGTTTCATTTCCTTTGTGTGTTTACATCTGTAAAGACCACAAAATGGCTCCTACTAAGCGACAGGTATCCGGTTCATGAAAAGACGCAATCTCTCCATCCGCACACGGATTACTATTTCACAGCAACTGATATTCCTGTGAACCGCACTGTGGATACAACGGGAGCACGTACGGTGAATATTCGCACCACAGGGAATGAGAAGTCATCCTTCACTGTGGTTCTAGCTTGCCATGCTAATGGCCAGAAACTTCCACCCATGGTGATATTCAAAAGGAAGACCTTGCCAAAAGAGACCTTTCCAGCCGGCGTCATCATAAAAAGCTAACTCGAAGAGATGGATGAAGAAAAGATGAGCGAGTGGTTAAGGTAAGTTTAAGTTTACGCGAAGAGGCCGGGTGGCTTTTTTCACGCAGCTCTGTCCATGTTGATGTACGTATGTTTGTGATTGCACATTTGCGTACATTTTGGGAGTGAACAGAGTTGTTAGAACGCTGGTTTTTAATATATTATTAAAGTTTGACTGACCTATCTGACTGTTTTTTTTGACATTCCTTTAGCGCAGTTAGATGCGGCTTACAACACGGGGCGGCTTATAGGTGGACAAAGTTTTGAAATATGCCGTTCATTGAAGGCGCGGCTTATAACCCAGGGCGCCTTATGGTGCGGAAAATACGGTATGTATATATATTTCCCAATTGGTTTAACTGCCACCCGCCTGAATCTATTTAAAATCTAATTTTTTTTTATTTCAACCGCCCGACCCGACCCGCGGATAAAATCTAATTTTTTTTTTATTTCAACCGCCCGAACCGCGGATAATCCGCGGACTCCGCGGTTGTGTCCGCAAACTGTGTGTATACAAGTGTGTGTAGACCACGGAGTGCATGCAAACATACTGATAAAGAACATGCGTGAGGTCTGCGGAGACTTCCCACCTGTCTGCCAACTTTCCAGAGAACACCGAGGGGTTGGGCAGCAGGGCCAGAGGCAGAACTTGGACATAGACGGGAACGTCGGCAGGGTTCTGCAGCGTTACCTCTTCGTCCTGAAGAGACACACACACACACACACGGCCATCAAAACGAAGCATGAGCTTTTACAACACCGTAAGACATTCCTACATGTGTTTGCGTGCACGCGGTCACAAGAGGCGGATTGTGTGCGACTCACAGAGGAGCTGTTTGTGTTGGTCAGAGGGAAAGTGATGCGCTGCGAGGAGTTGACCAAAGAGGGCCAGGTCAGCTGGGCTGTAATTTTAGCCTGCACGTTTTTCTGGAGGTCTGTGTTGACTTCGAACACTGCTTCAACCCTACGGGGGGAAGGGGGGGAAAAAAACCCAGAAAAAGAACTGTAAATAGCCCTGCGTCATGGCGCTGCTAATTATAGAGAGACAAAAATGGATGAACCACTGCTCACATATGGCCAGAGCGCTCTTTCAACTCTTTCCACCGCCTGAGAAGTTTCTCGTGAAGATCCACATCAGCGTCCCAAATGTCCTCCTGTAGCGCCATCCCGTGAGGCCTGGACTCGGCTGTTGGTCGGGAGTGGCACATTTGAAAGCTTCTATGTTAGCTACCTCTCTTTGTTTATAATGTATATTTTCTGCTGGATCTACCCTTTTTTTTTTTTTTTTTTTGCTCCAGCTGTTACATATACTGTAATATTGTACATGATAAATGGGATTTGTTGTACATTCATACTTGCCAACCCTCCCGGATTTTCCGGGAGACTCCCGAAATTCAGCGCCTCTCCCGAAAACCTCCCGGGACAAATTTTCTCCCGAAAATCTCCCGAAATTCAGGCGGAGCTGGAGGCCACGCCCCCTCCAGCTCCATGCGGACCTGAGTGACGTGTTGACAGCCTGTTCTCACGTCCGCTTTCCCATAATATAAACAGCTAATGATCGAGGGCGAGTTCTTGGTTTCTTATGTGGGTTTATTGTTAGGCAGTTTCATTAACGTCCTCCCAGCGCGGTAACAACACACAACAACAGCAGTCACGTTTTTGTCCCCCGTAAAGCAGTTCGTCTGCCGTAAACAGCAATGTTGTGACACTTTTAAACAGGACAATACTGCCATCTACTGTACATGCATATGTGACCCACCCATAATGTGTCACATTTTTGTGTTGATTTATGTATTTTATTTTGTGGTTTGAATTCGTTTTTGGAGCTGTCATTACACATTTATCAATATTCACATTGGTCAGTAGGGGGCAGTAGGGCGTTTCTTCCCAATTGAATGCTATCACCTGCAGACCGGAAGTGTCTTGTCATTCTGATGAGCGCGACCAGTCTGTGAACAATTGAAACGTCCTGTGTGCTTTTTCCTCCTGTATAACAGGTTAGTTTTGGTGAATCAACTCACTGAATAATATCCATGTGATCTTTATAAGTTTAAGTACACATTCTGATGGTGGAGCCTAACTCTAAAGTGTTTGTGAGTTGTAGTTTGTATTTGTGAATGAATCCAGTGCACAGCTGCAGTAATCAATACAAAAAGGCGACGTGAGTGCCAATGTTTATGTAGGAACTTCTGATCCTAATTCAGACTCCCAAATTAGAGCTCCCGTTTTCTTATTGATTTTATAATGTATATTTGTGTAATGTGTGTGTTCTGAAATAGTGACAGAGAATAGAACAAGGATGGACAATTCAACCCTTAACTCAACAATGACTAGATGAGTGTTATGTGTGTGTATATGTGTAAATAAATGAACACTGAAATTCAAGTATTTATTATATATATATATATATATATATATATATATATATATATATATATATAATAAATAAAATAAAAAATATATATTATATATATATATATATATATATATATATATATATATATATATATATAATAAATACTTGAATTTCAGTGTTCATTTATTTTGACCCTGGATCTCAGGAAACAGAGTGGACCGACACCAGCAGATGACATGGCACCCCAAACCATCACCCAACCATGCAAATTTTGCATTTCCTTTGGAAATCGAGGTCCCAGAGTCTGGAGGAAGACAGGAGAGGCACAGGATCCACGTTGCCTGAAGTCTAGTGTAAAGTTTCCACCATCAGTGATGGTTTGGAGTGCCATGTCATCTGCTGGTGTCGGTCCACTCTGTTTCCTGAGATCCAGGGTCAACGCAGCCGTCTACCAGCAAGTTTTAGAGCACTTCATGCTTCCTGCTGCCGACCTGCTCTATGGAGATGGAGATTTCAAGTTCCAACAGGACTTGGCGCCTGCACACAGCGCAAAATCTACCCGTGCCTGGTTTACGGACCATGGTATTTCTGTTCTAAATTGGCCCGCCAACTCCCCTGACCTTAGCCCCATAGAAAATCTGTGGGGTATTGTGAAAAGGAAGATGCAGAATGCCAGACCCAAAAACGCAGAAGAGTTGAAGGCCACTATCAGAGCAACCTGGGCTCTCATAACACCTGAGCAGTGCCAGAAACTCATCGACTCCATGCCACGCCGCATTAACGCAGTAATTGAGGCAAAAGGAGCTCCAACCAAGTATTGAGTATTGTACATGCTCATATTTGTCATTTTCATACTTTTCAGTTGGCCAACATTTCTAAAAATCCCTTTTTTGTATTAGCCTTAAGTAATATTCTAATTTTGTGACACACGGAATTTTGGATTTTCATTTGTTGCCACTTCAAATCATCAAAATTAAATGAAATAAACATTTGAATGCATCAGTCTGTGTGCAATGAATAAATATAATGTACAAGTTATACCTTTTGAATGCAATTACTGAAATAAATCAAGTTTTTCAAAATATTCTAATTTACTGGCTTTTACCTGTATATGAAATACTTGACTTGGTGAATTCTAGCTGTAAATATACTCCTCCCCTTTTAGCCACGCCCCCAACCACGCCCCCATCCCACCCCACCCCCCGAAATCGGAGGTCTCAAGGTTGGCAAGTATGCCTGTACTATATATCAAACTGTATATATAATATATAAATATTACATATATGTTATATTTATAATGCTTTTATGGTACATTTTTAGTCCACTTTATATTTTTTGTTTTTGCCTTCTTTTTGTGCCCTTGTGTGCATTATCCTTTCCATCCTTTCTAACTGAGCTACTGTGCGGAACAATTTCCCTTGTGGATCATTAAAGTTTGCCTAAGTCTAAGTTAGCGGTGTGACTTACATTTCAGCACAAAGGGGAGCCCCACGTAGCAGTGATCTCCACACTGCAAGCTGGCGTCAAAGTAAATATTTGCCACCTGCGAAAGATGGCAGGAGAGAAGTGTCACGTTGGCATCCAAAAATAACCGCGACTTGAGGGGTCCCACCTTGGACTTGCGTCTGGGCTCCAGCTCGTCTTTGTTGTTGCGCAGGCGCTTGTAGTAGAAGCGGATGTCTTCTGTTAGGGAGCGGATCTGCTCCAGCCTCACTCTCTGCGTAAACGAGCTCCGGATACCAAATATTTGGTGCACGACTTTCCCCTGCGGGGAGGAAAACGCCAAACATCCGCTAAGAACATTTTCAGCCTGTTGTCCCAGGACAGGTGCTTGTGTCTTACGCACTGGGAAGGACGGGGGCAGCACCATGTGGTTGGGGGAGCTGCTTAACCTGCCCACTGCGATGAGAGCTTTCACCGGGACGGTTAATATCTGAGGGGTGAAGAGTTGGGAGTGAGCGGCGGTGAAAAGGGACTAAAAAGGAATGACCACCAACCTCGAAGTCTGTGGTGAGGTGTATGGCTCCGTCATAAGCGCCCTCCAGGGCATTGGCTACTAGAGTCACCCTGAACGCTGCATAGAAGCCTGACGCTAAAATCACCTTTCAAGACAGGAATGATTATTGGTTCGAGGTCAACAAAGACAAAAACCTCCAAAACAGGAAGACAAATGCACTGATGAACAGTGGGGACTAGAGATGGGTACTGAATTTGGTACTTGGGTTAGGTCGGAGGTCAGCACTCTTTAGCTCCGCCCTAGTGGCTCGCTGGAGCTTTTTCAAAAATGTATGAAAATGGAAAAAGATGGGGTGGAAAAATATATTTTTTGTTTTAAAATGGTTTGTGTAGGACAGGGGTCGGCAACCCGCGGCTCCTGAGCCGCATGCGGCTCTTTGATCACTCTGATGCGGCTCAGCTGCATACTTGACGACCCTCCCAATTTTCCCGGGAGATTTCCGGATTTCGGTGCCTCTCGCAGAAAACTCCGATTTTCACCCTAACAATAATAATAAGGGCGTGCCATGATTGTACAGCATTTAGCGCCCTCTACAATCTGTACAGATAGCGTCCCAGCCCAGCCTTTTGTTATTTGCATCTTCTGCTTGCATGCGTAAGTGACAGCAAGGCATACTTGGTCAACAGCCACACAGGTTACACTGACAGTGGCCATATAAAAAAAACTTTAAGACTCTTACTAATAATGCGCCACACTTTGAACCAAAACCAAACAAGAATGACAAACACATTTTGGGAGAACATCTACACCTTAACACAACATAAACACAACAGAACAAATACCCAGAATCCCATGCAGCCCTGACTCTTCCGGGCTACATAATACACCCCTGCTACCACCAAACCCCGCCCCAACCCTGCTCCCCCACACATCAACCCCCCCCGCCCCCCTCTGTGCGTCGGTTGAGGTGGGCGGGGTTTGGTAGCGGGGGTGTATAATGTAGCCCGGAAGAGTTAGGGCTGCATGGGATTCTGGGTATTTGTTCTGTTGTGTTTATGTTGTGTTACGGTGCAGATGTTCTCCCGAAATGTGTTTGTTATTCTTGTTTGATGTGGGTTCACAGTGTGGCGCGTTCTTAGTAAGAGTGTTAAAGTTTTTTATACCGCCACCGTCAATGTAACCTGTGTGGTTGTTGACCAAGTATGCCTTGCTGTCGCACACGTGAGCAAGCAGAAGCCCCATACAACGTGTGGCTAGACCGGCACGTTGGTTGTAGTGGGTGCTAAATGCTGTACCTTCACGGCACGTTCGAAGGAATAGTTGCCTCGTGTCGGAAAAATCGGGAGGGTTGACAAGTATGACGCTCTCATATAAAACTCGCGGGCCGCACTAACATTCAATTTTCAAATTAAGGTGTGGGCCGCATGTCTGAGACCCTTTGTTTAAACATAGCACAAAGCAAAAAAAAAACTTTGTATGCAATGTTATTTCATTTTAAATTACAAAAGATTTTTGTGGCTCCCATTGTTTTCTTTAATTTGTGAAACTGGTCAAAATGGCTCTTTGAGTGGTAAAGGTTGCCGACCCCTGGTGTAGGAGGACAAAGATGACACAAACCTTCCTAATTGTTAGAAATCCCACGGTTTATATTAAACGAGAGGATTTGCCGAGCGCCGCTCTGTCCTACAAATTTCGGTGGTCCTTGAACTCACTGCAGTTTGTTTACATGCACAACTTTCTCCGACGCTGCCAGTCCTTTGTCTCATTTTGTCCACCAAACTTTTTATGCGGTGGGTTAATGGACTTAAGTGAGCTTTGTTGATGTTATTGACTTGTGTGGAGTGCTAATCAGGCATATTTGGTTGAGGGCTGCAACTAACAACTAATTTGATAATCGATTAATCTGTCGATTGTTACTTCGATTAATCGACTAATAATCGGATAAAAGGAACAAACTACATTTATATCCTTTCCAGTATTTTATTGAAAAAAAATAGCATACCGGCACCATACTTATTTTGATTATTGTTTCTCAGCTGTTTGTAAATGTTGCAGTTTATAAATAAAGGTTTATTATTTTTTTTATTTTTTTTAAAAAGTAGCCTCTGCGTATAGCATAGATCCAACGAATCGATGACTAAAGTAATCGCCAACTATTTTTATAATTGATTTTAATCCTCAGGAAGGGGAAGCAGTGCACTATCAACACCGTGTATGGTGAGGATGGTGTTCTGCTGACCTCGACTGCGGATGTTGTGGATCGGTGGAGAGAATACTTCGAAGACCTCCTCAATCCCACCAACACGTCTTCCTATGAGGAAGCAGTGCCTGGGGAATCTGTGGTGGGCTCTTCTATTTCTGGGGCTGAGGTTGCCGAGGTAGTTAAAAAGCTCCTCGGTGGCAAGGCCCCGGGGGTGGATGAGATCCGCCCGGAGTTCCTTAAGGCTCTGGATGCTGTGGGGCTGTCTTGGTTGACAAGACTCTGCAGCATCGCGTGGACATCGGGGGCAGTACCTCTGGATTGGCAGACCGGGGTGGTGGTTCCTCTCTTTAAGAAGGGGAACCGGAGGGTGTGTTCTAACTATCGTGGGATCACACTCCTCAGCCTTCCCGGTAAGGTCTATTCAGGTGTACTGGAGAGGAGGCTACGCCGGATAGTCGAACCTCGGATTCAGGAGGAACAGTGTGGTTTTCGTCCTGGTCGTGGAACTGTGGACCAGCTCTATACTCTCGGCAGGGTCCTTGAGGGTGCATGGGAGTTTGCCCAACCAGTCTACATGTGTTTTGTGGACTTGGAGAAGGCATTCGACCGTGTCCCTCGGGAAGTCCTGTGGGGAGTGCTCAGAGAGTATGGGGTATCGGACTGTCTGATTTTGGCGGTCAGCTCCCTGTATGATCAGTGTCAGAGCTTGGTCCGCATTGCCGGCAGTAAGTCGGACACGTTTCCAGTGAGGGTTGGACTCCGCTAAGGCTGCCCTTTGTCACCGATTCTGTTCATAACTTTTATGGACAGAATTTCTAGGCGCAGTCAAGGCGTTGAGGGGATCTGGTTTGGTGGCTGCAGGATTAGGTCTCTGCTTTTTGCAGATGATGTGGTCCTGATGGCTTCATCTGGCCAGGATCTCCAGCTCTCGCTGGATCGGTTCGCAGCCGAGTGTGAAGCGACTGGGATGAGAATCAGCACCTCCAAGTCCGAGTCCATGGTTCTCGCCCGGAAAAGGGTGGAATGCCATCTTCGGGTTGGGGAGGAGACCCTGCCCCAAGTGGAGGAGTTCAAGTACCTCGGAGTCTTGTTCACGAGTGAGGGAAGAGTGGATCGTGAGATCGACAGGCGGATCGGTGCGGCGTCTTCAGTAATGCGGACGCTGTATCGATCCGTTGTGGTGAAGAAGGAGCTGAGCCGGAAGGCAAAGCTCTCAATTTACCGGTCGATCTACGTTCCCATCCTCACCTATGGTCATGAGCTTTGGGTTATGACCGAAAGGACAAGATCACGAGTACAAGCGGCCGAAATGAGTTTCCTCCGCCGGGTGGCAGGGCTCTCCCTTAGAGATAGGGTGAGAAGCTCTGTCATCCGGGGGGAGCTCAAAGTAAAGCCGCTGCTCCTCCACATCGAGAGGAGCCAGATGAGGTGGTTCGGGCATCTGGTCAGGATGCCACCCGATCGCCTCCCTCGGGAGGTGTTTAGGACACCCTGCCCTCTTGGCCAGGTCTCCCTTGGAAAAGAGATATTTGATCTCAATGGGATTTTACCTGGTTAAATTTTTTTTTACACATTGCATCATTATGCCTCGTTTGTAGATATATTTAAGCTCATTTAATTTCCTTTACTTATTTCCCCTTTGTATTAAATTTATATTTGGATGTCTCACGACACATTATCTGTATGTAATATTGGCTGCATTTCTGATAGTTGTTTGTGTGCCATGTTGTTCCAGACCACAGCCAAAGTTACCCAGCTTGCAAAGATTGTAACAAATCCATTAGAAGAATGCCGTTTTCTTAAACTTGGAAACAAACTTCTATACCTTTGGTCATCCTAAGAAAGTCATTTCCAGGAGTTATTTCACCCTCGGTTTTATTAATGTTTTCCAATACTGTAAAAATGTGTAGAATAAGATTTTGCAATATAACTAATATAGACCTTTACATCATTCATTATAACACTTATTTAAGGCTTTTCATTTTTGCGGCTCCAGACAGATTTGTTTTGTATTTTTGCCCCAATATGGCTCTTTCAACATTTTGTGTTGCTGACCCCAAATTCTGTTCATACTACCGAATACAGATTCTTGCACAATCCAAGGTACCATATTTCGATACCTTTGTAATTGACCTTGTGTCAGGTGTCGGAGCCAGATATTTACATATATCCGAATTTTAGTGTTACTTATTTTCTATCATAGTCATATTTGAAAACAGCTCGTGTTTTCCATTTATTCTCTTTCTCTGCAAGTAAACTGTGTGTGTTAACCTTGAGTTCTTTGGAATGTGTTTTGACTAGAATTTGTTTTGGCTAGAGACAGAGGACTGCCAGGGACTTAAGGGGGGAGAGGGTGTTTCGGGGGACAGACCATTTTGGCGGGGCGATAGAATGTTCTATGCTGGACTGGTCTCAAAAAGTATATTTGCAAAGCTTTGAAAATATACAACAAAATACCTATTCTGTCTCTGGTGGTTTTTCAACTCAGCTTTAAGTGTCGTAAAAAGCTTGGGAGCGACTTGTGACTTGAATTCCCTGGGAGGAACTGGTCCAAAACGCAACACAGGTCACAGACAGACGCACTTGGCGGGCAAACAGACTGCTTCTTGGTAATGAGCAGGCCCGTGATTTGACCTTAATGAACAAGACTGAAAGTAAGCCAGGTCCAGGGCAGGTAGTTGTTGGAAGATATGGCAAAGAGATGAATCAATATTTTAACACACATTGTAGGTCGGAAAAAAACGAAGAAAGACGGAAAATATTTTTTTATATTTTAACAGAGATAAAAATGACGGATTTCCAACTATAGACAGAAAAATCACATGACTGAATGTGGTCATTTTCAATTATTTTCTCAAGGTGTCCATCCATCCATTTTCTATGGCGCTTATCCCAATTAGGGTCATGGGTACACTGGAGCCTACCCCAGCTGACTTCGGGCGAGACTTCAGGGTACACCCTTAACTGGTCGCCAGCTTGGTACAGACCATCAGTCACATTCATACCCCTTGACAATTTACAGTCTTCAATTAACCTAACAAGCGAGTACCCGGAGAAAACCTATGCACGGGGAGACCATGCAAACTCCAAACGGAGATTTGAACCGAGATCTCCACAAACTCCTGACTGTGGCCTACATGGTAACAACCAAAAAGGCCCCCCCGTGCGGCTCAAAAATAAGTCACTTTTCGAAATGCGTTAACTTGATGCTAACTTACATTGGATATTCCATATACCGTATTTTCCGCACTATAAGGCGCACCTAAAAACCACACATTTTCTCAAAAGCTGACAGTGCGCCTTATAACCCGGTGCGCTTTATATATGGATTAATATTAAGATTCATTTTCATAAAGTTTCGGTCTCGCAACTTCGGTAAACAGCCGCCATCTTTTTTCCCGGTAGAACAGGAAGCGCTTCTTCTTCTACGCAAGCAACCGCCAAGGTAAGCACCCGCCCCCATAGAACAGGAAGCGCTTCTTCTTCTACTGTAAGCAACCACCCGCCCGCGTAGAAGAAGAAAAAGCGCGCGGATATCACCGTACGTTTCATTTCCTTTGTGTGTTTACATCTGTAAAGACCACAAAATGGCTCCTACTAAGCGACAGGGATCCGGTTCATGAAAAGACGCAATCTCTCCATCCGCACACGGATTACTATTTCACAGCAACTGATATTCCTGTGAACCGCACTGTGGATACAACGGGAGCATGTACGGTGAATATTCGCACCACAGGGAATGAGAAGTCATCCTTCACTGTGGTTCTAGCTTGCCATGCTAATGGCCAGAAACTTCCACCCATGGTGATATTCAAAAGGAAGACCTTGCCAAAAGAGACCTTTCCAGCCGGCGTCATCATAAAAGCTAACTCGAAGGGATGGATGAAGAAAAGATGAGCGAGTGGTTAAGGTAAGTTTAAGTTTACGCGAAGAGGCCGGGTGGCTTTTTTCACGCAGCTCTGTCCATGTTGATATACGTATGTTTGTGATTGCACATTTGCGTACATTTTGGGAGTGAACAGAGTTGTTAGAACGCTGGTTTTTAATATATTATTAAAGTTTGACTGACCTATCTGACTGTTTTTTTGACATTCCTTTAGCGCAGTTAGATGCGGCTTACAACACGGGGCGGCTTATAGGTGGACAAAGTTTTGAAATATGCCGTTCATTGAAGGCGCGGCTTATAACCCAGGGCGCCTTATGGTGCGGAAAATACGGTACATGCTACTGATTAGCATTAGCAATTTTACATGGCGATCTCAACACCTTCAAATATGGTAATGAAAACTGCAACTAATATGTACATTACAATCAAACAGCTGGTGTGTAAGAAGAATACTTAAGAGTAGACAAGACTGGCACATTTATTAACTTGACAAAGACTACTTCCTGACTACGGCAACATAACTAGGACAAACAAATATTTACTTGCAAATGAGACTCAGAAGTGTAATTAAACAAGATTTAACTGGAAAAAATGATATCTCTGTTAATAAAAAAAATAAACAACAATTATAAGTGAAGTGAAGTGAATTATATTTATATAGCGCTTTTCTCTAGTGACTCAAAGCGCTTTTACATTGTGAAACCCAATATCTAAGTTACATTTAAACCAGTGTGGGTGGCACTGGGAGCAGGTGGGTCATCCAGGCCACAACTCAAGCAGTGGTTCTCATCCAGTAAAGTGTCTTGCCCAAGGACACAACGGCAGTGACTAGGGCGGCGGAAGCGGGGATCAAACCTGGAACCCTCAAGTTGCTGGCACGGCCACTCTACCAGCCGAGCTATACCGCCATAAGCGCATGAACACACAATAGTTCAGAAAATTGGTAGCGTTGGGTACCAGTATTGACTCCTATGTATCAAGAATTGGTATTGTATCGGTTCAAATGTGAAAGGTACCCATTCTAAGAGAGCATTCAGGTTGTAATTTGGGACCCATTAAGCCTAAAAAGAAATACAGTATATTACCAAATAAACGCCCTTGTGCAAATAACCGCCCATGTCCTAATAGCCGCCCGGTAGAGATGCACGGTTTGCGGGCACAACCGCGGAGTCCGCGGATTATCCGCGGATCGGGCGGATGAAATTTAAAAAAATTAGATTTTATCCGCGGGTCGGGTGGTTGAAATAAAATGTTTTTTGATTTTAAATAGATTCAGGCGGGTGGCAGTTAAACCAATTGGGAAATATATATACATAGTTAAATGTTGTTACCCACATACGAAAAACGAGCAGGCACCTGCAGCATATGCCACAACAGAAGAAAGAAGAAAAAAAAAGAGATGGACACTTTTACGGAGCGGAGAAGGGACGCCTCGCCGGGGTCCGGGACCGAGGCCCCTTCCCCCGAGAGGGCCCCACCGGGAGCCGTAGCTGAGGCGATCCGCGAGAAGGGCCCGACGCACGTCCAGGGTCACCACCGCGCCCACCGCACCGACACCCCGCCTCGTCCGCCTTCGCCGCGGCCGGCGTCACGCGCAGCAGGTAAGCAGCTTACCTGCCCGCCACCCCCGTGGCCGGGGGCTCGTAACAGGGGTCACTCCGCGCGCTCCGCCCGCGCAGCTTACCTGCCCGCCACCCCTGTTGCCGGGGGCGCGTAACAGGGGTCACTCCGCGCGCAGTGCGCTCACGAAAGGGGTGGGGCTCACCCTGGTTGATATAGACAGCAGCTAGGACGGTGGCCATGGAAGTCGGAACCCGCTAAGGAGTGTGTAACAACCCACCTGCCGAATCAACTAGCCCTGAAAATGGATGGCGCTGGAGCGTCGGGCACATACCCGGCCGTCGCCGGCAGCGAGACGCGCTTGGAGGTGCGCTCAGCGCGGCTCCCATATGATTGCGCACTGGTGTGCGTCTGGGTCGTGACAGCGTGGCACGCGAATGTCTGTGCTGCATTGGATCAGTCTCCTTTCTTTAACAGGCAAAAGCTTTATAACCTCACTAATGCCTTGCATCGTCTATATTAGATATATAACAACGGGCGGGTGCGGGCGGATGCGGTTCTGATCAAATGTTAGATCGGGTGGATTGCGGATGGTTGACGACTTTCTGATGCGGTTGCGGATGAAATAATTGCCTATCCGCGCATCTCTACTGTCCAGTATTTTTTTTTCGTACAAAAAACTTTAAATGTAAAAGCTATTGTAAACATACAAACAGACAAAATAAGAGATCAACCTGAGGTAGGCTATCGAAAGACGAGATCAACAAGGCCTCTACATGGCAGTAGTGCAACAATTGTCAAATAGAATACCAATACTAAAAATAAATACACTTTTTAAATAAAGCAGCCTACCGGGAAGAATAAAATTATGGTACCAAGTACTCAAGTATAAAACCCACCATCAAAACAGGACAATAATACTGTCACTTAAATAAAATAAAGGCTACAGTACTCCAAGTTTTAAATAAAGCAGCAAATGCAACCCCAGTAGCATTTTAATCTAAATTATGCAAATAACAGCCCATGGGCGGCTATTTGGACATAGGCGGTTATTAGGAAGAGGCGGTTAATTCACAAAATGGGGTCAGACCCCGGGCGGCTATTAGGACATGGGCGGTTATTTGCCCAAGGGCGTTTATTTGGTAATATACGGTAACTGTCTTTAGTACCTTAATGCCAGGGTATAAGATTAATGGATGTTTTTAAGCCAGTGTGTTTCCCCATTGCTGAAAAATCCCTGATTACCTGAAATTACCAGAAATTTCCCATTTAATAAATTAATGGGCAATATACAAAACTCTCCATATCCCATATTTCTCAACCGATTGGAACCGTTCCAACATCAACACACTCCACCCACCCCGGACCTTCAAGCATCTCAGTTCGGCTTACTGGCGGTTCAACAGCTTGCGCGCAGAGTAGAGCTGCGCGGATAGGCAATTATTTCATCCGCAACCGCATCAGAAAGTCGTCAGCCATCCACCCGACCTAACATTTGATCAGAACCGCACCCGCCCTCACCCGCCCGTTGTTATATATCTAATATAGACGATGCAAGGCATTAGTGAGGTTATAAAGCTTTTGCCTGTTAAAGAAAGGAGACTGATCCAATGCAGCACAGACATTCGCGTGCCACGCTGTCACGACCCAGACGCACACCAGTGCGCAATCATATGGGAGCCGCGCTGAGCGCACCTCCAAGCGCGTCTCGCTGCCGGCGACGGCCGGGTATGGGCCCGACGCTCCAGCGCCATCCATTTTCAGGGCTAGTTGATTCGGCAGGTGGGTTGTTACACACTCCTTAGCGGGTTCCAACTTCCATGGCCACCGTCCTGCTGTCTATATCAACCAGTGTGAGCCCCATCCCTTTCGTGAGCGCACTGCGCGCGGAGTGACCCCTGTTACGCGCCCCCGGCAACAGGGGTGGCGGGCAGGTAAGCTGCGCGGGCGGAGCGCGCGGAGTGACCCCTGTTACGAGCCCCCGGCCACGGGGGTGGCGGGCAGGTAAGCTGCTTACCTGCTGCGCGTGACGCCGGCCACGGCGAAGGCGGACGAGGCGGGGTGTCGGTGCAGTGGGCGCGGTGGTGACCCTGGACGTGCGTCGGGCCCTTCTCGCGGATCGCCTCAGCTACGGCTCCCGGTGGGGCCCTCTCGGGGGAAGGGGCCTCGGTCCCGGACCCCGGCGAGGCGTCCCTTCTCCGCTCCGTAAAAGTGTCCATCTCCATTTTTTCTTCTGTTGTGGCATATGCTGCAGGTGCCTGCTAGTTTTTCGTATGTGGGTAACAACATTTAACTATGTATATATATTTCCGAATTGGTTTAACTGCCACCCGCCTGAATTTATTTAAAATCTAATTTTTTTTTATTTCAACCGCCCGACCTGACCCGACCCGACCTGCGGATAAAATCTAATTTTTTTTTATTTCAACCGCCCGATCCGCGGATAATCCGCGGACTCCGCGGTTGTGTCCGCAAACCGCGCATCACTACTCCATATCCCATGTTTCTCAACTGATTGGAACCGTTCCAACATCAACACACTCCACCCACCCCGGACCTTCAAGCATCTCAGTTCAGCTTACTGGCGGTTCAACAGCTTGCGCGCAGAGTAGAGATGCGCGGATAGGCAATTATTTCATCCGCAACCGCATCAGAAAGTCGTCAACCATCCGCCATCCACCCGATGTAACATTTGATCAGAACCGCACCCGCCCGCCATCCGCCCGCACCCGCCCGTTGTTATATATCTAATATAGACGATGCAAGGCATTAGTGAGGTTATAAAGCTTTTGCCTGTTAAAGAAAGGAGACTGATCCAATGCAGCACAGACATTCGCGTGCCACGCTGTCACGACCCAGACGCACACCAGTGCGCAATCATATGGGAGCCGCGCTGAGCGCACCTCCAAGCGCGTCTCGCTGCCGGCGACGGCCGGGTATATGGGCCCGACGCTCCAGCGCCATCCATTTTCAGGGCTAGTTGATTCGGCAGGTGGGTTGTTACACACTCCTTAGCGGGTTCCAACTTCCATGGCCACCGTCCTGCTGTCTATATCAACCAGGGTGAGCCCCATCCCTTTCGTGAGCGCACTGCGCGCGGAGTGACCCCTGTTACGCGCCCCCGGCAACAGGGGTGGCGGGCAGGTAAGCTGCGCGGGCGGAGCGCGCGGAGAGACCCCTGTTTTACGAGCCCCCGGCCACGGGGGTGGCGGGCAGGTAAGCTGCTTACCTGCTGCGCGTGACGCCGACCGCGGCGAAGGCGGACGAGGCGGACGAGGCGGGGTGTCGGTGCGGTGGGCGCGGTGGTGACCCTGGACGTGCGTCGGGCCCTTCTCGCGGATCGCCTCAGCTACGGCTGAAGGGGGAAGGGGCCTCGGTCCCGGCGAGGCGTCCCTTCTCCGCTCCGTAAAAGTGTCCATCTCCATTTTTTCTTCTGTTGTGGCATATGCTGCAGGTGCCTGCTAGTTTTTCGTATGTGGGTAACAACATTTAACTATGTATATATATTTCCCAATTGGTTTAACTGCCACCCGCCTGAATTTATTTAAAATCTAATTTTTTTTTATTTCAACCGCCCGACCTGACCCGACCCGACCTGCGGATAAAATCTAATTTTTTTTTATTTCAACCGCCCGATCCGCGGATAATCCGCGGACTTCGCGGTTGTGTCCGCAAACCGCGCATCACTACTCCATATCCCATGTTTCTCAACTGATTGGAACCGTTCCAACATCAACACACTCCACCCACCCCGGACCTTCAAGCATCTCAGTTCAGCTTACTGGCGGTTCAACAGCTTGCGCGCAGAGTAGAGATGCGCGGATAGGCAATTATTTCATCCGCAACCGCATCAGAAAGTCGTCAACCATCCGCCATCCACCCGATGTAACATTTGATCAGAACCGCACCCGCCCGCCATCCGCCCGCACCTGCCCGTTGTTATATATCTAATATAGACGATGCAAGGCATTAGTGAGGTTATAAAGCTTTTGCCTGTTAAAGAAAGGAGACTGATCCAATGCAGCACAGACATTCGCGTGCCACGCTGTCACGACCCAGACGCACACCAGTGCGCAATCATATGGGAGCCGCGCTGAGCGCACCTCCAAGCGGGTCTCGCTGCCGGCGACGGCCGGGTATGGGCCCGACGCTCCAGCGCCATCCATTTTCAGGGCTAGTTGATTCGGCAGGTGGGTTGTTACACACTCCTTAGCGGGTTCCGACTTCCATGGCCACCGTCCTGCTGTCTATATCAACCAGTGTGAGCCCCACCCCTTTCGTGAGCGCACTGCGCGCGGAGTGACCCCTGTTACGCGCCCCCGGCAACAGGGGTGGCGGGCAGGTAAGCTGCGCGGGCGGAGCGCGCGGAGTGACCCCTGTTACGAGCCCCCGGCCACGGGGGTGGCGGGCAGGTAAGCTGCTTACCTGCTGCGCGTGACGCCGGCCACGGCGAAGGCGGACGAGGCGGGGTGTCGGTGCAGTGGGCGCGGTGGTGACCCTGGACGTGCGTCGGGCCCTTCTCGCGGATCGCCTCAGCTACGGCTCCCGGTGGGGCCCTCTCGGGGGAAGGGGCCTCGGTCCCGGACCCCGGCGAGGCGTCCCTTCTCCGCTCCGTAAAAGTGTCCATCTCTTTTTTTTCTTTCTTCTGTTGTGGCATATGCTGCAGGTGCCTGCTCGATTTTCGTATGTGGGTAACAACATTTAACTATGTATATATATTTCCCAATTGGTTTAACTGCCACCCGCCTGAATCTATTTAAAATCTAATTTTTTTTTTTTTTCAACCGCCTGACCCGACCCGCGGATAAAATCTAATTTTTTTAAATTTCATCCGCCCGATCCGCGGATAATCCGCGGACTCCGCGGTTGTGCCCGCAAACCGCGCATCTCTAGCGCAGAGCATTCAAATTCATTCTAGTATCATTTATCATCTTTAGCAAACAAAGCAGCAAGCGTGACAAGAACACCTGTGACTCTTTGCGTGCGGGGTTCTTACTGTTTTGTAATGGGAAGGCGCCGCGTTCTGCAGCTCTTGCAGGCGTTGGGATGCCAAGGTCAAGTTCCCCTTCTCGGCCTTGAGCAGCTCCATTGACAGATTGTCGCCTGTGACGTGCCACGCCCTGATCTCCAGCTAATGAGGACGATTGAAGTCAAACAGGGGTTGGCGCGCTGCGGCATTCGTCGAATGGACAGGCGCGCGACTCTCACCTCTATGGGGTTGCTGTTCACCACCACAAATATGATGCTGCTGGTGTCGGTTGCGCTGCGAACGCCAAAGTCCAGGACGTTCTTCTTCAGACTAGGTGGCAGCACGTGGGGCTGTTGGTGGCAAGGCAGCGAGACGCAAACATCACACCTCAATCGATCGTTCGGTGAATTAGGGACTCTTATGGCCCCTTTTCCACGGCACAGTACTGGCACGGTTCAAACTGAGCAAACCATGCCACAGTTCCAGTAGGAAGGGGATTCATATGGCCCCATTCGTCGCGGCTTACCTGACAAATGAAACGTCCACCAGCCACTGACTGGTGGATATATAAAAGTGTTTGTGGCAATTCCATATTTGACCACGGCGTCAGTTGCTGTGTAGAGTGGCGCTTTCCATCATTTTCAGCAGTCTGCATTGCAAAATGATTCACACGAAATCCACCCAGGAACGGGGCCTTATGAATCCCTTCCTTACTGTACATCAGTTTCCTGCATTTTACGGACTGAGGGCTGCAAGAAACTGGGCTTCTGCAGCCAAGTCCAGCATCCGGTGCCTAGTGGAAATAGGGCCATTTGGCATCTTTAGCGTACCTCTAAGAAGCCTG